>NW_026726430.1:0-42950 GCF_029784015.1 Lycium ferocissimum
CTTCATTAATACTCCGTCGCTTGAAAATTGCTTACTTTGTGATCTCCTCTCTCTCTCTCTCTTCAATTTTTTGGAATTTTATAGGCAAATCTGGTGAAAAAAATGGGTTTTTACCCTTAATATAGGGTCAAATTCGGGTCGGGTCACTGTAGCAATACTGTAGCACGCGTTTTTGCTCTGTCCGCTGAACTTGTAACGTCGACAATTCTCTACTCCTATCGCCTATCGATGAGTGGTTTGTTGCATTGAAAACTAGACTCGACGTAATTCATTTTAGGCTTTTGTTTCACCTTAAAACACTTCATATGCTAAGAGATATTCGTCTCCCAAGTTGGACCAAAATTTTCACACAAAACATTACCCATCCTTTCTCCAAAGTCATATTACTCCATTTCTTCCACTCATTTCCTTATAAAGCCTTCCTAAGATACCTCATATACGCCCTTCACTTATTAAATATACTTAATAATGCTTGCTCCTTATATTCCAAAGTGGTTTTACGAACCCTAACTCAACGTACTTATGTTTCAAATTCCCGAGAAGTGCTTTTCGAAGATACGGGGTGTAACATGAGTGCTCCACTGCATATATATGCTTGAAAACGTGCTCTAGGAACTGGTCCGTCTCCCGTCTACTCGTGGGCATGAAGACATCCAAAAAGAAGAAGGATGTCGGTACGAACAATGTACTAAGTATACGCAAGGCATGAATAATACTAACATAATAAAGATAATAATGAAACATAGAGGGCAAAAGATATAACACATGCGTCAATTGCCTCTTAAGCGAGAATATTATACCTTAACTTTTTAAAGAAAACACATGTCATGCATATCAAATATACCATCATCGTTAACCCGCGTCCGCGTAACTATCGCACGCCGCCCATTAGTGGTGTCGTAAAAATGTCCCACAAATAGGGATGGTGTAATCATAAGTGCGCCCGCCTTAGCGGTGTCATGTCCGGCCATTTAGGCACGGTGTAATCATAAGCCACCCGCCTTAGCGGTGTCATGTCCAGCCAAATAGGCACGGTGTAATAATCATCATATACTTAACATGAAGTACGACAAGAAGGCACCAGTTAAAAGGCATAACTCTATCGAGGAGGACGTAAGGTCGGCAACCTCCGATTATCTTATAGAACAGTCATAGTCCTCATGCCTCACCTCGAAGGAAATAGCATTATGAGGTGAAACTATCAATGATGAATAACAGCCAGAGAAATAATACATCAAGATCATTAATCTCATAATAGCATCTTTTCATAAGAATTAGAATCTCGGGACATAGAATCATCATTATTATTAACATTATCGTATAAAACTTCTTTTTATTCCAAGCACATCACTTTCCCCTTCTCATGTTCCTTATTCCATCCTAACCTATTCATCATTCCCTTAGCTTAATACATACTTACTATGTTTATTCCGCACTTTACTACTAACTCGGTCTTTAATCACTCATTGCTAGGCCTTTTTCTTTTCTTTCGCAACAATCCCCCCACGGTTCTCCCCTAATTTCCTTTGGATTCCTGGAAGAATTTTGGCAGAGTTTCCTTTATAAACATAACAATCCCGAACCTGCACACAACCCAGAAAACACATCCCATGCCCTAAAGGCCACATATAGAAACACATATAATATACAGCTCAGCAGCACAAGGCTGACTACTATAAAAGAATTTAAGTAATAGGGCTTGTCTCATAAGCTGTACCTACACACTCTTTCCAGAATTCCATCGTTTTACATATTATGTCAATCAACTCTCTCTTCGTGGTGGTTTACTTACTCATAAATCATAATTCTAGCTATTCTTTGGGTCCTTTAACAGGCATAGACATCTCAAATCGCTGATTTGGCTCGGGTTTCAACCCAATACACCCCACAACACAAGGAGTGATATATGATATCGTAGGGCCTGAATCAATCGATACGTATAAACCATAAGAGAGTACTGAAAATATACCTGGAACAACATCAGGGGGAGACTTAAGATCCTGTCACCCAGCTAATGCATAGGTATGATGCTGGGATCCACTCGGACTGGGCGTTCCTCCTCGATCTCTATCACAACCTGTTAATACCCGCAGTCTTTGCCTCGGAGGGCGTACCGAAGATGAAGAGCCAACTGCTAACCCCCTGGGTCTAACCTTATCTTTACCACGTAGTGATGGATGGTCGCGCCTGAAATGGACTAGCCGAGTGCAAGCATAACAAAAATTCAAACCCAAGCAGCACGGTCCAGAATGTAACTTGCCACACCGAGTACACCGTGTTACAGGTAATCTCATCTGGCTTGAATCACCCCTATTCTAGGAATTAGGAACTCTTAAACTCTTAACTGGCCCCACGCAAGCAGATTTGTCAACCCTGGGTCCAGAAAACTATGGTGGTTCACTAGTTGCTGAACGGGATGAGTGCCTAGAGAATTGCTGCCTCGGAGGGCCCCTAAACTCAAGGTCAAACCTTGAAGACCCGAGTCTCTTCCTCCAACTCTAGTTACCATAGCCCGCATCCTGCTGCTGAGCTTGAGCGGCTACTAAGTGGGTCAGCAAAAAAGAATGTCCGCCCCCGTCTCCCCGGCTTCGAGGTATGCGGGTGGAGGAAGCGGGGGTGGTGGAGCTAAGGTTGAACTCCCCATCCTCTAGAGTGGGCGAAGTATGAGAGAACTGAAATAGGGCCTTACTCTGGGGCTCGCCCTCCTCCATATCCGTAGGCGGCTCTGGGTCGGTCCTCTTCGACCACTATCTTGCCCTTCACGGGGGGCTCGTAGCTTTTATTCATCAACTTTCGAAAACATATCGCACAGTTAGGGAAAAAGGGAATTCTTATATCATGGTTGTATTGCACGATTTATGACAAGAAGGAAGGTCAATCATTCGTAAATGCCCCGCAGCCCGATGTTTATAAATATGGCACGCTTCACACCCATAAACAAGACTCTACTGGACACGGCTCGTAGACACCCTGGGACGGAACACTACGATGCATCACTTTTGTCACGACCCGACTTGGAGGCCATGACGGGAACCGAGCTAACTATCGAGCACCACATATCCGTCTAGCTATCATACTCGACTCAAACATACATAATTCTCAAAGTAAACCTACTATGAAATAATCGCCAATATCTCCCAAGTTAAACATATCGATATGCATAGGCCCACAAGGCTACAAAAATGATATACAGAATATACACTGATACGACTACATAGCTTCTACTACCCACACATATGTATCTACGAGCCTCTAACTAGAGTACTGAACATAAGGACGGGACAGGACCCCGTCATGCCCTCGATATGTACACAAAAGAATATACCCAAAATCTGTAACTCCGGAATAGGGGAGTGCTCTTGTATATATATGCTGAACAGGCTCTTAGGAATTCAATCCGTCTCCCTGTGTACCTGTAGGCATGAAGACAACATCCAAAAAGAAGAAAGACGTCAGTACGAACAATGCACTGAGTATGCAAGGCATGAATAATACTAACATAATAAAGAAATAATGAAACATGAGGCAAAGATATAACCTGTACGTCAATTGCCTCTTAAGGCGAATATTATGCCTTCTTAACTTTTTAAAGAAGACACATATCATGCATATCAAATATAGCATCATCTTTAACCCGCGTCCGCGTAACTATCGCATGCCGCCCACTAGTGGTGTCATGTCCGGCCAAATAGGCACGGTGTAATCATAAGCCGCCCGCCTTAGCGGTGTCATGTCCGGCCAAATAGGCACGGTGTTATCATAAGCCGCCCGCCTTAGCGGTGTCATGTCCGGCCAAATAGGCGCGGTGTAATAATCATCATATACTTAACATGAAGCATGCATAAGAGTTCAAGTAAAAGTCATAACTCTATCAGAGTGACGTAAGGTCGGCAACCTCCGATTATCTTATGGAACAGTCATAGTCCTCATGCCTCACCTCGAAGGAATTAGCAACAGCCAGAGAAATAATACATCAAGATCATTAATCTCATAATAGCATCTTTTCATAAGCATTAGAATCTCGGGACATAGAATCATCATTATTATTGACATTATCGTAACACATCTCTTATCCATATCTCATGGGAAGTTCTTAATGATCATAGATTTGTAACTTTCGGAATGTAAGGAGAGCATGAAAATATAGAGGAAATCATGTTATGAGAATCATGCCTTAGAAAAGAAGGGACTAGCCTTACATAGCTTCACGTCTCCTCAACAACTAGTGTTCTCCTTCCCAGCTGACGATTCTACATTCAAGAGAATTCGTACGAAGATTAGATAACCGGGAACATACTTAGGCCTCAACTCAAACAACTAAGGGCTAACGAAAATTGGGTAGCGTTTCCTTTGTTTCAACAACCTTCTCTATCTAATAGACAACTCCCAAACGTCGATAATAACACCCATGATACTACAATTGGTAAACTTCATCAAGGTCAACATTATTCAATCCTTACAATGCCCTTCCAATGTCGTCCATAACCAAAACTATGACATAATACCATATATATTCTCATATAATACTCCTTTAACATCATTTGCATTATTCACAACAAAATTACACTCATGGTATGTCAAGAACAATGGCTCAAGTTAAGTTACCATTCAAGAATTCCACTATTTCCATATTTGAACTTCATATTCTACTTTCTTCCATAATCCAAGTCTTTCCACCACTTAATATTCTTAATAACATGAATAAAATGTGAAACTCACCTTTGATCACATAGGAATGGGCTTTGGATTAAAATACTCCACTTGAGAGAAACCCTAGCTTTGGATGAAAATACTCCACTTGAGAGAAACCCTACTTCAATACCAAAGAGATTCTTGGTTTCCACAAGCCCTAGTGAATATCCTTGCACTTGATTCTAATAATTTCTTGGTGCTTACTCCTTAATTCCTCTTGGATTTGTGACAATATGATATGGAGAGTATTCTAGAGTTTTCAAGACTTGGAGAGAAAGGAAATCTGAAAAATAAGAGCATGGCTCGTCTACTTATAGCTGACACCAGAAAATTCCAGAGAGTTCGACAAGTGGCTCGACGTTCCCGTCGACGTGTTGACGGTCCGTCGACTTGCGCCTGCAGACTATTCCAGATTCAGTTCAGATTTCACCGATTCGATCCGTTCACCTTCTAACCACGTAAATTACTGGGAATACCTGTTGGTACATTTGCACACCGGATAAGGCACTTTCTACCTTAACTTTCTCCAAAGAGCTCTTTTCTCTCGCCTCAAATGTCTTTGGAATCTTAATTAGAATTATTAAGCATCCCTTCTTACTTGTAGGGTATCATATACATCTTAACTTGCGTTAATTTATTCACCACACAACAACCTAAAATTCTGAGGTGTAACAATATCGAATTTTGTCCTTTGTCTATGTGATCTCTAGTTCCTCACTCTTCCCATCCTAATTAAGTTCACGTAGAACTCCTTGCATTAGAGAGAAAGAAGAGGGTCGAAGGAACCCACATTTAGATTTGGAAATTATATATTTATAATTTCTAGTCTCTTGTTGATGACCTAGTCATCTTACTTGTTTTGGTTCTAGATAGGGGTGGCAAATGGGTGGGTTTCCTTGGATTTGGGCAGGTTGAAAATATTTTGAACAAAAATGGGTTGAGTTTCAATCCGCCCATATTTCATGTGGGTAAAATATGGGTTGGGTGATAAACGGGTTGATTATGTGTTAAACCATATTATGCAAGTGCAATATTATTTCTAGTGTAATGTTTATAATTTTTTCTTTTTCCAAATTAAATTAATTTTTTCATATATTTATAATTGAATATTATGAAATAGAAACTTCGAGGGTTGGGGTGGGGAAAGAGAGGGGAGGGGGGGAGGGGGCAAAGGGGTCATGGAGGGGGTGGGGGAAGAGAAGAAAAAAGTTCCCATTTTTTATAAAATTTGGTTTGGAGGGTGGGGGGAGGCGGGGTGGGGTGGTTGGGGGGGGGTAAGAAATATTACTCACTTTTGTCATGTGTGTCTTTCATAATATTCCCATGATTGTCTCATGACATTGCCAAACATAGTCCTCACAATATTACTTCCATCCTGCATAGTGTAGCTTCACCCCCCGACAGCACGTCTAAGCCAATGAACCCTTGCTTGCAAAGTTAAATCGTTGTATTAAAGCAGACGCAAATTTTACTAGCGTGAGGTTGAAGAGGTTCTAGTGGTGGATGAAAGGAGCATTATTGGGGATTTAGAGATAAAAGGGTTCAACGGGTTAGGGGAATCGGGGTCTTTGTTCTGCATTTTATATTTTTAGTTTTATTTCTTTTTTTCCTTTTTCTAATTTACTGTTAATTGTACAAACTACCGACAATGAAGAGAATAAACACTAATTACCACACGGAACAAACTAAGAGATTCAAAATAAAGAAAAACAAATAAATAGATATTTATAGAATTAATTTATCCAATTTATGCGAAAATTTTCTTTTATTATTTTTTCCCAAAATTATGACACTATCTTATACTAGTATTTAAAAATCAATTAACTTCAAACTTCTTATTTTATACTTGATGAAATGATTTACCGTCACTCAGAATGTCTATGGTTTGTTTTAGATAAAAAAATTCTTAAATCTTTATTACTTTCTAAAACTCCTTACCCTATTAAAAACTGCACATGTATTAGAAAGAATGGAGTAAATATAGAGAAATATGCTAATTATAGTAAGAAATCCAAAAGCGGCTATTAAACTCTTATTATCGTCGTCTATACATTTTTTTATTTATTTATAATAATTTCAATTTAATAATAATAATAATAATAATAATAATAATAATAATAATAATAATAATAACAATTTTTAGAGATTAATTATGGAGTTCATCCCAGCTAAAAAGAACTGACCAAAATTAGCATTATCTTAGAAATCCCCTAAAATTTAGCCATAAATTTGGCTAGGATGCGTCCTAGCAACTTTTTAGCTAGCGATTAGCTAGGGGTTGTGTTCCTAGCTAAATCACAATCTGTTGAGACATTTTTTTAGCACCAAAATCGAATTCCCGCTAAAATTTAGCTAGGAAACATCCTAGCTAACATATTGCTAGGAATTAGCCACGGATTGTATCCTAGCTAAACCACAGTCATTTGGAAAAAGAAAATTGGCGCCAAATTGGAATTCCCGCTAAGAATTAGCCATAGATATTTCTAGGAAAATGTTCTAGCTACAGTTTAGCTAGGAATCGGCCCTAGCCAATTCCTAGCAATATTCTGACTAAATTTTCAGTCGAATTTTTTTGCAAGGGAATGACACTTTTCTAGATAAATCCCTAGCTACTGTTGAATATTAGCTACGGATCTGTATTTCCTAGATAGAATCCCTAGCTAATAGCCTGTTCTCTTGTAGTGATTGCTATCTATTTCTTAATTTATATTTTCATTTTAGGGTCAATTTTAAAGTTTCTTGGAGGAGTTTCCACTACTAAAAAAAACAGGATTTTCGACCAAAAATTTCGACCACACGAGGTCGAAAAGGCCTTTATTTCGACCAATTTTTCGACCACACGCGGTGGTCGCTAATCGGTAGGTCGAAATTTTTTTTCGACCACACGTGGTCGCAATCACATTCTACCGAATATAAGGGAAAATTATTTTCGACCACATGTGGTCGAAAAATTATTTTTATATTAAATTATATATTTAACTTTTTCGACTACGTGTGGTCGAAAACATTATTTATATTTAAATATATAAAAAAATTTGCACAATTTCGACCACTTGTGGTCGAAATTGTAAATTAAATTCCAAATTTTCGACCACATGTGGTCGAAATTGCAACCATATTGCTAAATTTCGACCACATGTGGTCGAAATTGTATTTTTCTGGGTACAATTTCGACCACGTGTGGTCGAAATTTAGCAATATGGTTGCCAGATTTCGACCACATGTGGTCGAAAATCTGGAATATTTTTTCCAGCATTTGCCTGTTTTTGACATCCCACCTGCCAATTTTCAAATAACCAAATTCATCAACCAAAAGAGTCATCCAATTCATCAACAATTCAACACAACAACCATAAACAATGTTCAAACACTTGAACACTTAAACATTGTCCATTCAAACACTTAAACATCATAAACTACGTTCAAACACTTAAACATCTTAAAATTAAAAGTACTTCTAGTTCAAATTAAAACCACATTCAAACCCTTAAACATAATATACATATCCATTTAAACATAGCAAATTAGAATCCAAAAGCACATTAATCAAAAAGGTCAATGTTCGGTGTTAGAGACATGATCGGTATCCTCCCCACTAGACTCATCGACAAGAGCATGATTTATGTCGACTTGCGACCAACGTCGTCTACCTTGGGAAGGTCGGGGTTGGCTAGGAGGCGTGACCTACGAGCATCCCCGAGGACACGGGGGAATCGGAAACGACGCGAATTAAGTAAGCTATTAATCCGGGCTTCCATACCCAACATCCACGGCCTCCGAGGAATTAAGTGTTCTTGTTAGCGAGTCAACTTGATGCTTTCATAGCTTCATACTCCTTAGGATCAACCGTCCCATCATCAGTAACACCTACGGCTTCAAGGGCCGACGGGTATCGACGAAAGGCTCGATTAGGCATCCCATAAACTGTCCCATGCCTTGTTGGGGGAGCAACCTTCTCAATCCATTGTTGCTGTATTAACTCATCGGTCATCTGCGTGGTACTTGGCTGAGTGGCTCGAAACTCCCCAAAGTGTTGTTGAAATTCGTTCTGAAATTAAAGGATGCAATGTTAATAGTCTAATTTAGTACAAAAAATATATTATTATTGTTAACTAACGACTTACCCAAGTTCGCTCAGCCCTTGGCTCAACCCATCGATCTGTACCATCAGCGTTCTTCTCCTTCCTCGTGTGAGTTATCTTAAAGATCTCATCTTGAGGTACCGCCTGACCCCTCTGGAGCTCCTACAAACAAATCAAAATTAACAATTAAAAAAGTTCGCAAAAACTGTCCTAAAAATAGTCCAAAAAAAAAATAGACCACAAAAACAGTGCCCAAAAACAGTCCATAAATGACCAAAAACAGTAAAAAAAAAAAAAAAAAAGTCTAGAAAAAACAGTCCGCACAAAACAGTCCCAAAAAACTGTCCAAAAAAAAAAAACAGTCCGTAAAACAATCCCCAAAAACAGTCCAAAAAAAAAACAGTCTAGAAAAAACAGTCCACAAAAGCAGTCCCAAAAAACTGTCCAAAAAAATAGTCCCCAAAAAAAAAACAGCCCAATTCGCCCATTTGACACC
Source organism: Lycium ferocissimum (assembly GCF_029784015.1). NCBI lineage: Eukaryota > Viridiplantae > Streptophyta > Magnoliopsida > Solanales > Solanaceae > Lycium > Lycium ferocissimum. The sequence goes on from NW_026726430.1 coordinate 9,271, forward strand.
CCTACTACAACCTAACAAGTGTTTGAATTGAGGCTTCTTAAAAGAAGGAACAAGTTGTGGTTGGTTATATAAAATTCCCAAAAACTGTCCAAAAATGTCGATTCATTTGACCTCATTCTTGTCCAATTTTATGTGGAAGTCCTATAAGTTATCTATGTTTTAACAGGCATATAAATTTAACTAAAACCAACTAAAAATACACCTAAAAAAAGTCCCAAATCGAAGTGAACATACTAAGATGATTAAAATTTAATCCCGAGTAATTCGCATAGAAAATATAGTTATTTTTTCTTTCATTGTGCCCTAAAATATATTCTAAGAGATTGTATATAAATCTTTTGATATAATTTTCTTTAATGTGATCTTAGATCTATCTTTATCTTCTTGTACCACCTTCATCTGACATGATTTTACACATAGAGTGAAAAATCTGAAAGGTGATGTAGGATATGATCAAATCATCTCAAGTAACCAGAGATGTAACGTTTTCTTCAAATTGTAGAAGAACTATTTGTCACTAAAACCTTTTGCCATTTCCCAATACCAACAGCAATGTTTCAAGTGCTTTTTAGGAATAGGGGCTCCGAACACAAGCAGGGTCTCTACATGCAAACTGAGAAATCTCTCTACTTTGATATTGTGTCATTATCATGTCATAAGAATAAAGTGAGGAGCTAATGAATGGACAAGCTACATTGTTTGGGAACACATGCATAGCAATTTGGCAAAGTCCCTACTCAGTACTTGATTCCTACATTACTAACTATATATGTCAAATCAGTCACATGGCTCTTTCAACTTGGAAAACTCACTGTACTTACTACTTCGAGGCTTTATTAGCTCGTGTTACTTTTATCACATCGAGAAGTTTCCATGATTGATTGCTATAGGTTTCAGTAGTCAAATTTGACCACATAATTGTCCAAATCAGGTAGGGGAATCATTTTCATAAGAATAAAGTCCCATATTATTTGAGATAATTGGATTTGGAGGATACTTTTCCCTACGTACACAAAATTTATTGTAACAAAAAATGAAACCATGACAATTATTCAATATGTTTTACTATTTGTTATCGCTTGAAAATCTCTTCAACTAAGGTGTGTTATAGCTTGAAAATCATTAAATTAGGCCGTGTTTTGAACTTTCCAAGACGAAAGTCATTTTACATGAAAAAGTGTTTCAGGGGAAATATTTTTCAAAGAGATTTTTTTTTTTTTTCAAAAAGAGAATGAATAATAATATTAGCAAATAACAAATAAGATAGTGTTTCGATGAAACTTTTGGGTATTAAATCTTGACAATAATGTCAAAATGTTGGTTGAAACAAGTGATATGAATGTAAAAGTTAAGTTTGTTCTTATAAGCAAAATTACTCTTTTTCATAAGTGAGGATAGTCAATTTTCACTTTTTGATGAAAAATGACTTCCGTCATATCAAACGTGCCCTTAAAAAAAGGCTAGTTGGGAATGTTGTCCCCAAAAAGTCCACAGTTTCCTCTTTGTCCCCAAAAAGCCTATTTCCACAAAAGGCATGTCCCAAAAAAGTCAAAAAAAAAAAAAAATCCAAATCACACAAAAGCTCCACAAAAACATGTCCAAAAATGACTAAAATATTCAAAAAATGACTAAAACGATTCCGTAAAAATGACTAAAACAGTCCGTAAAAACAGTCCCAAAAAACTGTTCGAAAAAACGATCCCAAAAACCGATCCATAAAAAACGATCCAAAAAATGACTAAAACAACATTCCAAAAAATGACTAAAAAGTCCGTAAAAATGACTAAAAAACGTAAAAAACTAGTCCCAACAAAAATGACAAACAATATCCCAAAAAAACAATCACCGAAAAAAATCCAAAAATGTCCATAAAAAACAGTCCAAAAAATGACTAAAACATTCTCAAAAAATGACTAAAACAGACTCGTAAAAATGACTAAAATAGTCCGTAAAAACCAGTCCCAACAAACCAATCAATTTGAATCAAAAAATCATAGAATCCCAAAAAACTATTCGAAAAAAAATAGAAAAATGCTTCCATAAAAAAACAAAAAATGACTAAAAAATAGTCAAAAAATGACTAAAACACACAAACCGTAAAAATGACTAAAATCCCACACACACAAATAACCGAACCAACACAATCCAACAAAATCACAAATAACAAAAAATAAAGAAGGGAAAAGTGTTAAACAACCCGAAATTGCTATAACACAAATGAGTCCTATGTTGGACTATTTTTTGTTGTATTAACTAAACCATGGACTCAATCCCAAATTGAACTAAACGTCACCTAATAATACCCTCAATAATTCACAAAAAAATAGTCCAATAGATCCCATGCCAAACAAAATGTGTTAAACAAAATCGTAGTTAAAAATCCAATTGGAGTGTGTTTTGAATACTTCTCCCAATAAAGAACCAAAACAGTTCCATAAATTTGAACCAACAAGAATAAGAAATGTCATTTGACAAAGCTAAAGAAGGAGACATACCAGCCGTTTCATCAAGTCCACTTGACTCGTGGCGCCACTAGTGTGCAGCGATCCACCTTTCACTGAGGCTCTAGCGGCCTTCCCATTTTCACTTCGTTTCAAAAAAGTCGGATCAGTTGCCCAGTAGTGCAGCAGGTCCTTCCACCATTCATCTTGAATCCAATCAGGCTGCACGCAATTATTACGAGCTCTAAGTAACGCATCCTTAAGTATTTTTGCCGCTTTTTTCTCAAAGTTCTGCGCTACTAAATCATGATGTTCGGCTTCCCGGGAACACTTTGTCTCCGCAAAGAAATTAATATGATTAGGGAGCATATTAAAGGAATATCCCATAAACAATCAATATATAGTATTTTACTACAAATATTAAATACCCTAAACTCGAGAAACATCTCGCTTCTTCGGTTTCACTAGCACCTTGCCCAAGACGGAACAGCGCCTCTATAGAGTCCTTTGATCGTCTTTGAAATTCTTTTTGTTGCTTTGCCTGGATAGAAGCTGCATTAAAACAATAAGATAACTAGATGCTATAAAATTTGATGTCTTATAATAAAATAAATAAGTTATGCAAATTAAATAAACTTACGTGTATCCAACTGGCTCAATTATGAGACGACCATTCATATCAAAATTCAAAACCTGTGGAGGGTCTCCTTTTTTGGGACGTTCTTCGTCAGAATCAGAGCTACTTTCTTCACGCTCCGACGTCCCAACATGTGGAGTAGTTGATGTCGATGGTTGTGACACAGTCGGGCTAGGAGTAACTGTCGGAGTACCACTCCTAGCCGCTCGCTGTGACACATGATAAAACTCAGGGAGGCCATGTGGGATCGTCAAAGGTGTGATGGGGGACTGAGATCGTCGTGCATGTGGCTCTGTCTGGCCCTGAGGCCAAAAATATGGTGGCACTGCGACATGGCCAGTCGGCTGACTCCATGACAACCCATCTGCAACACCTGACATCGGAGGGCCAAGTGGTGGAAGGCAAGGTGCAGAATCTCTAGCTCCAATCCGAAGGGGACCTGGCTCTATGCCTTCTGGTGGTATATACAAACCCTTCTTTTTTGACTTTTTTGGGGCTTTCGCAATAGCCTTACCCTTTTTATCACCTGCCATCTACAAAATAAATATAAGTAAGTACTGCAATTAAATTATGAAACAAAGATTAAATGTTAATGGTAAATACTAACGCACAAAACAAAAAACACCAAAATGACATTAGCATTTAACTACTGAAGTTAGTAAATCTGCAAAACATAAAATACCAACCAAATACCCAAACAATATGAGACACTTATAAATCTAACATTCAATTAACATTCAGATACTTATAAGTCTTACAATCAATTAAATAAAACTACAGATATTAAATAGTTCTAAAATGAAATACAAACTAATTTTCATCATTTTCTTCCTCGTTAGACCATTCTTCCTCATCGCTTGTTTCAATTTCATCATTTTCTTCTACTTCATCAGTAACTTGTGCTACATCCACTTCTTCTAATATATGTTCTGGATGCTCCAGTTCAGTTTCTAATTCTGAGTCGACTACTTGGTTAACATGTGATGTGTCGTCAGTCTGAAAGGCAGCAGGCAAATCATTCTCAACTTCCACACGACCAACCGGCTTGGTTTTAATAACCACCCACCAATCAGACTTATCTGGTCTTAATGGATAAGGGACATAGTACACCTGCTTAACATTGTGTGCAATGATGAAAGGATCGTAACCTGCAAGCCTCCGCTTGTGCTTTACTTCAATTATATTGCACTCCACAAGTACCCTCGTACCTCTTTTTGGGGTTGGATCAAACCAGTTACATAGGAAAAGAACAATCTTTTTGAGAGGCCAACCAGAATAATCTAACTCTAAGATCTCTTCAACTACACCAAAATAATCAACACCATCAGCACCTTTAACCCACACACCACTGTTATTAGTTTTCATGTGGTTAGCACACTCTCGGGTATTAAATTTGAAACCATTAACAACATATTTGTCCATACAATGGACACTAGTTGGTCCCCAAGATAAGTCCATCAAAAATTGTTCATGAAAACCACACGGATTCTTGTAAACCTATTAAAAGTTAAGTATTAGAAAGTTAGAAATATTAGAACTCAAAACTTAGTAATGTTGCTACATTGGGTTAGAAAATTATATATAAAACTTACATAATTGTTAAACCAAGTCCCAAATTGGTCGGACACTGTTTCTTGGCCATATATCTCCACAAAGAGACTATTCAACAAAATGGAATTTAGGTTAGCACCTATTCTCAATTTAAATGATGAAATTTTGCAATTTTTGGTAAACTTACTCATAATAAGGTTGAACTTCTGGGCAATTTAACAAGATATGTGTCGAAGCTGATTTATACTCCATTTGATTCAATGGTCTCTCACGTTTTTTGGACCCATCACCTGGTCGATTGAAGATCGATATGGGCTTCAACAAAGAGTTATTCACACCTCCATCATAGTGTCGATTAGGCCTGTTTCTCAAACAAGCCACATCGTTCTGAAAGTAGTAAGAACGAGTAAATGGGATGTTTCCTTGGCAAGATAAACTTCAACATTGAGCCTTCCACTTTCGATTTTTGCTTCATAGCCCTTTTTAACTTACCAATAGACCTGCATTTATATCGTGGTGTATTTTTAAAAAAATTTAAAAATAGATTAGATAGGAACAAAAAAAAAAAAATTGACTCATTACCTCTCGAAGGGATACATCCACCTATATTGAACTGGGCCTCCGAGCCGGGCTTCGTATGCAAGGTGAATTGGAAGATGTTCCATCACATCAAAGAACCCCGGTGGAAGAATTTTCTCCAATTTTGTTTGTGATAACGGGAATATTCGATGCATCCGACAAAGGTTATCCTCCCTCAACGTACTAGAACACAAGTCTTTGAAGAATAAACTAATTTCGACATAGGTTTCAGTATCGTTCAGGCAAGCCACTAAATGCAATAGGGAGTAAAGTTTCCATGAAAACGTGACAGTCATGACTTTTCATCCCATGTATCCTGCCTTAATCCATATCAACACGTGATCCAAAATTTGATGCATGGCCATCGGGCATCTTTAAGTTCTGGAGCCACTCACAAATTTTTCGCTTCTGCTCCATTGTGAAAGAATAGCTAGCCTTAGGCTTGAAGAACCTGTTCTATTTAGGTTGCAACCATAACTCTTTTCGTCCACAATACTCAATCAAGTCCATTCTAGCCTTAACATTATCTTTCGTCTTGTCCTTCACATCCATCACTGTGTTAAACAAATTATCAAAGTAATTTTTTTCAATGTGCATGACATCAAGATTATGGCGTAGAAGATTATCCTTCCAATATGACAACTCCCAAAATATGCTCTGCTTTGTCCAGTTATGGTAAACCCCATACCCATCGAATCAGACGGTTCTTCGGTAACTTTTGGGAGGTGTTGAACCCTCTCCCAAATATTCTCACCAGACAGTATTGGAGGTGGACAATCTTGTTCAATTGTATTATTCTTGAATGCATTTTTCATTCTCCTGAAGGGATGATCCATCGGCAAGAACCGACGGTGACAATCAAACCATGAATTTTTTTTGCCGTTTTTTAAAGTGAAGGACTTAGTATTTTCCATGCAGTGAGGACACGCTAACTTTCCGGCTGTCATCCACCCAGACAACATCCCATATGCAGGAAAATCATTAATAGTCCACATTAAAGCGGCCCTCAAATTAAAATTCTGCTTACGCGAAATGTCATATGTCTCAACCCCTTCAACCCACAACTGTTTCAGCTCATCAACCAAAGGTTGCAAGTACACATCAATCAAGACTTTTGGATTACGCGGTCCGGGGAATAATGCAATTAAGGAATATATATGGACTAGTCATACACATCTCTGGGGGAAGATTATACGGTGTTATAAACACAGGCCAACAAGAATATGGAGCAGCAGAGCCAGAATGCGGAGTGAATCCGTCAGAACATAAACCCAACCTAACGTTACGTGGTTCGTACTGCAAAGTCTGGATAGGTTCTATCAAAATGCTTCCAGGCCTCACCATCCGATGGATGACACATAACACCCAGTGGCCTTCTATTTTCACTGTGCCATCTCATATGAGGAGCAGAGCTATTAGATGCATACAACCTCTTTAACCTTGGTATTAGAGGTAAATAATGCATTGCCTTAACAGCCACTCTCTTCCCGCTACGTGTATGCCTAAACCGTTCACTACCACAAAACTTACAACATTCTAGATCGACGTCATCATTATAGTATAACATGCAGCCATTTTCACAAAGAATCAATTCTCACCGACGAGAGTCCCAACTTAGATACCAATCTCTTTGCCTTATAGTAATTATCGGGTATCTCTAGAGTCGGGTCAACCAATTCATGCATGAGGTCAATCACAGAATCCATTGCCCCTTGGGGAACATTGTTATCTGCTTTGATACTCAATAATCTAACAGCGACAGATAATTGAGTGGGTAGAACCATCATGTAAGGGCCGACTAGCTTTTTTTAACTTTTTATAAAAACGGCCGGCCTCTTTATTGGGAGGTTCTTCAACATGGCCACTTGATTCAAAGCCCCAATGCATGCCACAACCATCCTGAACCATGTCGTGCATTCTAGAATTCTCGGATGACAGTAGGTTCTACCATCCTACTACTTTCACCCACAACAAAGTTCTGAAATCCACCCAAATTGTTACGCGTTTCTCCATGACTAGTCCAAACTGTATAATTACTTTTAAAACCTTTTTCCATTAGATGTCGCCTAACAATCTCTGGGTCTCGAATTTCGTACATTCACATTTAGAACAAGGACACCTAACCACACCATGAATTGTAAAATCCTCAAGTGTTTTAGCATAGTCAACAAAATCATAAACGCCGGCTACAAATTCATTCTTCAACCCAAATCGACCAGGATTAGTTCTATCGTACATCCAACTACAAGATTCCATCTACACAAATTGCAGAAAGTTTGAACTTATTAAACCATATTTAATTTATATGATTAGTAAAAGAATTTTATTTCAAAGTATAACCTTCCTACCTGTAATGCGCAGTTTGAAACTAGATAGATAAAGTACCTAAATCTTTTTAACTTTAATTAATAACTACATAATAACCACCCATGTATTAACAACTAGAAAAAACAGTACAAAAAAATGACCAAAAACAGTCCAAAAAAACAGTCCGCAAAAAACAGTCCACAAAAACAGTCCCAAAAAACAGTCCACAAAACAGTCCCAAAAAACAGTCCAAAAAAAAAAAAAAGTCCAAAAAAAGACCAAAAACAGTCCCAAAAAACCAGTCCAAAAACCTGAACCAAAACAGTCCCAAAAAAATGAACCAAAATACTCCCAAAAAAATGGACCAAAACAGCCCAAAAACTTTACTAATTGACAACTTAAGCACCCAAAAAGAATGACAACTTAAACTTTTCTACTGAAATATGCTTCTATTTTTTTCCATTGACATATAGATGATGGAGAATACGTATAACCAACTAGGGAAAAAACAATTAGTAAAGAAGAGCTAATTAATTGTGTCTAAATCTACATAACAAAAGTAAACCAACAAAATAATGGTTGATCATGATTAGCACTATGTGGTTCATATAAGCTGTCTTGCCTTATTAAGGACTTAAACTATTGATATTACTTCAAAAAAATATAATATAAAGAAAAAATAAATAAAGAGCACATAAATAAAGAACCAAAATAAATAAATAGCACATAAATAAAGAATCAAAATAATCCCAAAAAAAGGACCAAAAAATAACATTCAATTTCAACTCCTAAAAAAAATAACATTCAATTTCAACTCAAAATCCAAAAAAAAAAAAAAAAAACCTAAAATAAACCCTAAAACAAATATTGGACACTAAATAAACTAAATAAAGTTATCAAATCTACTAAATATAGAAGGTAATGTAGCTAATAACATGAGATTATTATACATTGGTAAGTGTTCATGACATTGGAAAAAAAAAATGAAAAACGTACCTGAATGGCTGCGCCGCCGACGTGGACTGGCGGTGGTCGGAAGGCGGTGGGTTGAGGGTCTGGGCTGGTGGGGCGGTGGGCTGGTGGTGTGGGTAGAGAGGAGATCTAGGGAGAGAGGTGGTGTGTGTTGGTAGAGAGAGGAGAGGGAGAGAGGAAAGAGAGAGAGAGAGAAATTAAATGAAAAGACCAAATTGAAGTAAAGACCAGCCAGTGCACTAGTCGAAAATTGGTAGATATTTGATGTAAAAATGTTTTCCAATTTTCGACCACATGTGGTCGAAAATTGGTTTTTTTTTTTTTTTTTTTTTAATTTAAACGTTTCCCATTTATTATTTATACAAAATTTAATTTCGACCACACGTGGTCGAAATTATATTTTCATTTTAAAAAATCGACCCCGTGTGGTCGAAATTCTACTGAAAATAAAATAAAAATTAAATTGTTGATTTTTCGACCGCGTGTGGTCGATTTTTTTTTCGACCAAAAATGTGGTCGAAATTTTTTGGTCGAAAACGCCCTTTTTTTTAGTAGTGTTCGTCGGACTAAGTCAACCAATGAGCAGGATGCGCCAACACAAATTTCGGATGAGGACATTAAGCAACTTTTATTGGGTACTGTTGGTGGTGCAAGAAAGGAGGAGAGCTTACGACCTTTCTCAACAAGTATATCACCGCTACCAGTCTAGATTGCAAGGCATAGAACTTCCTGATCAGAGGTCGAGTCAATGGATAGGGAGACGATGATGGCTATGGAGCAGAAGATCAGTGAGCTATCTAGCCAACTTCAAGCGATAGAGGCTAGAGAGAAGCGTACTGATGAGCAGTATGAAGGGCTTAAAGCCCAGTTACGCATTACTTGCTTGAGGGGCTATTTCGAGTCCCTAGTGTGCTTATGATGCTATCCCCGCCCTCGACCTCCATGCAATCCGTTCTGTGGGCGATCGTCCTATCCACGATCATCATGTCTACAACTGTCTTTGTCCGAGGTTGTGGATGAACCTTCTAGTAGTGAAGATGAGGATGTGACGGCAAACATCCCTTGATTTGTGTTAGATACTTGTGTAGACCAACTATTAGACACTTTCTTAAGTTTTTATGACTTGTTTGTTTGTTGAATGTCTTCTATGGCTTGTAAAAGTCATTATAACTTGGTGGGTTTTGTATGACAATTGAAAAAGTTTCGGGTTGGATTTTGAGGTGGATTGGAGGATGTTCTATACTAGTTTGTTGTTGTTTGAGTACGTTGTACTGGAATTGGCTGTATACTGTAATTATTTTTAATTGACTGGTAGATAACTGTAAAATAGGCATTTGTTGTTGTATTGTAGAAAATCGACCTAGGTCGGTTTATTTTTATTTTATTTTCCAAAAAGTTGAAAAAACGAACCAACCTCGGACAGTTGTTTTTAAAATAATTCAGGAATACTGACCTTTTGTTCAAAAATAATTAATTTTTTTACAGAATACTGATATTTTTGTGGTCGTGTGTCGGAAAATTGATTTTTTTTTGGAAAATAAAAACCAACCATGTGCGGTAAGTTTTCGATGTCGACCAGGGCTATACCGACCAACTTTGTCCAAAAAATGATCGGTTTTTGTGGTCGGTTTTGACCTTTTTTTTTAGTAGTGCGGGTTCATTGAGTAATTTCGTAAGCAAAGCAACAATTAACGACCCAATTCATCCCTCTCGTACATATGTCGCAATGGTGTACAAAGCAATTTTGCAAAGATGTATCCATAAAGATGAAAATAAAATGAATATTTTTATTTTATAAGCAACGGGGGAAGTAACATCCATGAAATGAAGAAAAGTGTATACGTACCTCAAACTCTACACACGCGCGTGGAGATGTAGGCGCAACGATTATTTGGGGGATAAAGCGTAGGAAATACTAATAACATGTCTACTAACTTGCAGTTTACGTTAGCTTTATGCTTTGGCGCCGGCGTAGTGACCGGCCGTCAACTTTCTCCCCTCACAAGGCCTCGTTGACAGTTGAATATATAAGTTCATTTCAAACAATATAAAGAAAGATGATCACATATGCAATTTTCTAGCTCCAGCTGCGTACAGTCAAATATACCTTAGAAAAAGATATATATATTGGGAGTCAACGTCGAGAGTTATGAAACAAAGGACCTTGAGAGAAGAGAGACCCAGCATGGCTTCATCTAGTGGCGGTGTTCCGCCCGGCTTCCGGTTCCATCCCACGGATGAAGAGCTTCTTCACTACTACTTGAAGAAGAAAGTTTCATTTCAGAAGTTTGAAATGGAAGTTATCAGAGAGGTCGACTTGAACAAGATTGAGCCCTGGGAATTGCAAGGTATATACCATCATTTGTAAACAACCTAATACATATTTTTAGTTTTATCATTTTAATATATATACACGGCAATTGCTATAGTTTTAATTCTAGGACAACTTAGAAACGAGTTTAAGTGATGTTAGGGATTTGCATATGTAGTTCTTTTGAAAGGATTAGAATCATTTGAGCATAGTTCATATCCAAACGCAGACACAGACACAGACACATTAGTATATATTTTTATTTTGAGCTGCTCTTGGCTTTTCAGGATCAAACGCATGATATTCATATACATTGGGCAAAGTTAGTTTTATATATTTCAAATTTGAGATCAAATTAAAGGTGGTCTTTTTGTGGAAAAATTACTAGGAAATCTAACAAAATATATTTTGCAATCTTATATATTTAAATTTATCAAGAAGTTATTCAAAATACATGCTTTTTGAAGAAATGGTTAGTTTGACGTATTTTCCAAAGAAAATTCTTCAGAAAAAATAAAACTATTCAAACAAGATTTATTTGTGCACAAATGTTATTTTTTCAAATTTTTCCCAAGATTTGTAGAGCTCTAGTAAACTTAAACCTTTTTATTCGCTCTACCTTCAAATGTGTCCGTGCAAAATGCTATAGTACGATACACCCTCCATCTAAAATTAATTGTCATGTTTTGCTTTTCGGGAGTCAATTTAACTAATTTTTTAAATTGGATTAAATCAACACAATATTTTAAAATTAAGATTTATATATTAAAAAACTATACGAGAAGTACTATAAGTTGCAAATTTTTCTCATGTCGATATAAGGGGAAAAAAACATTTTGACATGTCAGTCAAAGCTAATATAGTTTGACTCCCGAAAAGCGAAACATGACACCTAATTTGGGAGTATAAAGTTAGTATGCAGTCATTTGCTCCATGAGGCACCAATCTTATATCTAGGCTAGCAGAGCTCGTAATAATTCAGGAATTCTTTAATATAATACCACCCTAATTAGGAAGAAAAGAAATCTTAATCTCATAGAGGTCAAGTTAATTGTTGAAATGTGTAACCATTTCATCTAAAAGTTTAAATTCAGATGAAACATACTTTTAATTACTTATTATATTATGTCTCAACACTAATTTATTACATACGCATTCATGTACAGAGAAGTGCAAGATTGGATCAACTCCACAGAATGAGTGGTACTTTTTCAGCCACAAGGACAGAAAGTATCCGACAGGTTCAAGGACAAACCGAGCAACAAATGCTGGATTTTGGAAAGCTACTGGTAGGGACAAATGCATAAGGAATAGCTTCAAGAAGATAGGTATGAGGAAAACCCTAGTTTTCTACCGAGGAAGAGCTCCCCATGGCCAAAAGACTGACTGGATCATGCATGAGTACAGGCTTGAAGGTGCTGATGACCCTCAAGGAAATCAAAATGTAAGTCGCTCTTCCTTATTTATTCCCAAACAAAATTTTGAATTGTGTGTCAAGCTTATTTAAAAGTTTAAGAGCATATTTTTATTTACTTAATTATATCGTCTCTAACATATGTGTTTGATTCTATTTTTAGGTGCCAAAACATGTGAAAACTCTTTTTGATAATGAATAGGGATGAGACTCAAATTCAAGACTTCTGTCTACTCTGATATTAAGTTAAATTATATGACTACCTCATCTAAAAATTTGTAATTTAAGAAAGATCCCACTTTTATTTAATTAGTTATGTATTTAACCTAGAATACCTAATTAAAACTTGGCTGGGATAAGTTTTTATTTTTTTCAATTAAAAGAAAAAGATACAGAAAGCCAAAATACTAGTAAAAACGGTGAGGATCATTTAATGGAGTAGGGATTCCGTTGAACGGTTGAACACTGGTAGTTAAGTCAATGCATGCATGCACGTTCAGAGCTAATATAGTTAAATGTTACTTGTATTTTTCTTTTACTTTTAGATTGTTAAAAGGGAAAAGTACAAAATAAATAACTGAGCATCAATTTTTAGAAAATTACTGGAATTAAGACTCAGATTCAATTGTAGCTGTTGACCTAAGATAGAAAGCTAGGTTACTTGTAAAACCGTGTGATATGATTCGCCCAATATTGTAGTAGGTATCTGTTGAAGTATAATATGTCAATCGGATGCACCCATGTTAAAAAGTCAAAACAATTAAATCATATATCTTTATATCCTATGGTTAGCAGTGAAATAGAACACATAACAGGAAAATATTACTCATCAAAATATCAAACAATCCTTATAGCTTTGAAGCCTTTGATATAAGTATTTATCTTTTCATTGTAAATGCGGCGCATGCAGGATGATGGTTGGGTGATTTGCAGAGTTTTCAAGAAGAAACACTTATTCAAAGTTGGTAACGAAGGGGGTGGCGCAGCCTCATCAGATCAACTGAACAGCACATCAAGCCATCACTCTCGTGCCTTCAACAGCCAATATCTGCTACAACAACAGGCGCAGGCGCAGGGGCATGGCCTAAACTATTCCTACATCCCTCTAGCTTTGCCACCATATAATTCTCACGTCCAACTTCAAGCACAAAACTTCATTCCCACTAACAAGCCATTGGGATATCATGACTTCTCTGGGACAACTACTGAATCACCTATTATGTTGAAGCAACTAATGTCTAGCACCGATAGCGGTTGCAGTGACCAGAACCTCCCTTACCAGCAGGAGGTGGGAAGTAGTTGTGATCATCAGAATTTGAACGAATGGGGAATGATTGCGAATGACGATTCAGCTAAAACTACCGGAGTCAGGTTCGACCATGATGCAAATACTTCCTCCATGAATCAAATCAATCAGCTTTCCGTACGTGGGGAAGAAATGGATTTCTGGGGTTACACTAAATAATACCCACACTTGGTCTCTGGATTCTTATTAAATGTATAAGTAGAGTTACTCTTATATTATTGCCTCACTCTACCCATTAGTCACATGATTGAAAAAACGGGTAAGTGATGGTCCCAACATTATTTGCATTATATTAATACGTTATACCTGTTGGAATTAATGCATTTACAAGGATACTATCCTTGACTTTTATGTTTTCTAGGAGTTCTTTAATGTTTCAAGAATATCATTTAGTCTTTCAATATTATCTCTTAGTTTTTCAAGAAATCTTTTAAAAGTTTGTGATACATGTATCTAGTGAATTGTGATACATGTATCTAGTTATTTGTGCAAGACTTTTGAATTGGCGTTTTGAGTAGTATAAATAGAGATGTAATTGATGATTGTAATCATCTCAAGTAGCCTTAAGTAGCCTAATACAACTTGAGCATTCTCTAAGAAAAATATTTTCTTCCTATTCTTTCCTACAAATTGGTATCAGAGCAGTTTTCATTCTTAATCTGGGGTTAGGTGAAGAATAAAAAATTATGGCATCTAAAACAAATGATGGTGCTGATTCTTCAGTTGTTCTTACTCCATTTTTTGATGGAATTGACTTTGAATATTGGAAGATAAGAATGAGAACTTATCTGAAAGCTGAAGGTTTGTGGACTATTGTTGCAAATGGCTATGAAGAGCCAGAAGACGTCGGTGAACTTTCAGTAGCAGAGATGAAAAATCTTGAGGCTAAGAGACGTCAAGATGCAAAGGCTTTGAGCAAAATTCAAATGGGAGTCTCAAGAGCATTTTTTTGCAAAAATTGCTACTTGTGAGACTGCAAAGCAAGCTTGGGAGTCTCTGGAAGATGAGGTGTATGGTGACGAAAAGGTACGCACGATCAATCTTCAAACTCTTAGAAGAGAGTTTCAAAATTTGATGATGATAGAATCTGAAAAAATCGATGAATATTGCACAAGAGTCATGAATATTGTTAATGAAATGAGAAATCATGGTGATGAAATTTCGACCAACAAGTTGGAAAAGATTCTAATTAGTGTCACGTAAAAGTATGAGTATATTGTTGCTATCACCGAGGAGACGAAAGATCTTTCTAAGCTTTCCATCAAAGAGCTAGTTGATCGTGCCCGTGCACACGAGAAGCGAAGATATTTTCATGAGAATCAACCCAAAGAGATGGCTTTCCAGTCTAGAACCAATGAGAATTCTCAAAATTTCTCAAAGAATCGACAAAAAAAGAAGTACAATCCAAAAAAGAAGCAGGATCGTGATAGCTCTACTAAGAAGGTTGAAGAGAAAGGTGAGAAAAGTACTAGTCTTTTTTGTAAAATTTGCAAAAAGACTAATCATAATTTGAAAATGTTGGCACAAAGGCAAGCCCCAATGTAACTTTTGTAAAAGTTTGGCCATATTGAGAAGGATGCAGCACAAGCAATATGAGCAAGTAAATTTCTGTGAAGGAAAAGAGGAAGAAAAGGAAGAAAACCTTTTCTACGCTTCTCAATCTGATGCTTCAGCAAAAAGCAATGAATGGTATGTTGATAGCGGTAGTACCAATCATATGACTGGAGATGAAAAGGCTTTTCTCTCAATTAATTGCAGCATCACTTCTAAAGTGAGAATGGGGAATGGAGCTTTAGTTGATTCAAAAGGTAGAGGTACCGTTTCGATCAACAGAAAAGGGAGCGGTAAGCAAATTCATGATGTCCTTTATGTTCCTGACTTGGAAGAAAATTTGCTTAGTGTTGGTCAGCTCATGGAAAATGGTTATTCTCTTGTGTTTAGAGATAATTGTTGTAGAATTTATGATAAAATTGAGCCAAATCAAATCATTGTTGAAGTAAAGATGATAAAAAGAAACTTTCCTTTACAACTTCATTACAATGCATTCAAAAATAAAGTTGTAGATGATTCATGGCTTTGGCACAAAAGGTTTTGTCACTCGAATTTTCATGGTTTGAAGCTTTTGAAGCAATAAGACATGGTGCAAGGCCTTCCTGAGATACATTGTTATATCCCGTACTTTTGCGCATTCGAAAAAAAAAAAATTGAAATAATTTCGACTTGTGAGAAATAAGGCTATGATTTTATTTTATTTACTACAAGTGTGATGTTCATGAAAATGTTGATGTGGAAATATGGAGAAAGGCCGAGGAAAAAAATTGGGGATTTCAAAAATTAGCTTCGGAATTACAACAATTAGCCACAAATAATTGGGCTCAAATAAGTGGAAAAAAAAAAGGAAACAAAGGCCCAAAAATGCAAGGGGTGGCCGGCCATGGTAACTAAAATGGCCCAAGCCCACGATAAATTTAACTCATGTATTAATAAGAAAATGAGCCATAATTCTTCCATTTCAAGAAGTTTCAAGAACATTAAATTGAGAGGAAAAAGAAAAAGGCCATTCGGCCCTAGAGAAGAGAGAAAAAAAAATCTTGGAGCCTTCATCTTTGGTTCAAAAATCTCTTTCATCTTGAATTCTTGCTAAGTGTAAGACCTCTTCAACGTGGTATAATTATTTTAGCGAGAAAATCACTTTGGTGGCAAGTGAAGAATTTGAAGAAAAAGGTAAAAAAATTCCATCCTTTTGTATTGGAAGAATTATATATATATATTGTAGTATGTGGAAGTGAATGAAAAGTATGAAAATTTGTGTGTTATAAGTATATGTGTGTACGGCCGAAAATCATGTTGATGGAGAGGGATGATAAAAATTTAATTGTTGTGTTACTTGTGTTGTTGTGGCTTTGTGATGGAAATGGAAGCATAATGGTTCAAGTTAGCATGAAAAATTATTGAAAAATGGTTAGAGGAAAATTATGGGAAATTATTATAGTTTTATGTAATTATGGAGTGGAGTTCTAAATGTGAATTGTTGTGTTGATTGGTGAATTTGGAAGGATGTTACTTTAAGTTTGCATGAAAAAGCTGGTTGTTAAATTGTTGTAGGAAATTTTGTGATTTGATCGTAGAATTATGTAATTATGGAAATGAAATCGTTAAGGAGCAAATGGTGATTGTTGTTAATGAAATTAAAAGATAAAAAAATGTGTTGTGAATGCTTATGTCGAAGGTTGGAGATTTTGGGCGGATTATGGTTTTGGTGGAACTTTTGTATATTTTGTAGAATAATGTGAAATGCTTCCAAATTGTATTTAAATGGTCCGGAATTAGTAAATGAATATGAAAATATTGATATTAGTTTGAAAGTGTGAAGTTGGAGTAGAAGTCGTTGCACTATATAGAAAGGAAGACTATGTATGTTAGAATGCGTTTTGTATTAATTGTTGATGTTGTTGGTATTGTTGTTGGGATGGTTGTTGTTGTTTTGGCCGGAAGTTAAATTCTCGGGGGATGTTGGATTTATAGGAGGTGCTGCCCAAATTTACGTACAAGCATGAAATTAAGATTTAATTCCTAAAGGCTTATAGTTAACATTTGGTAATTGTGGCCAATTGTAGATTTTGAAGGAAACGGGATTTGAGTTTGGACAAGCGTAAAAGGTAAATAAGGTATGTAAAGCTTTACCTTTCCTTCTTTTGGCATGTCCTAGATCTAACAGGTTTGGATATGAGCCTCGGGGACGATTCTATTCCTAGAAATCCGAGTTTGAACTCGATTCTTTTTAATTCAATGGAATTGAATTAAGTTCTGCACGCCTTGTTGAAACAATTGTTGGAAGCATCTATAACTTGCCCAAACGGAACCGAATGACACTAAGGCTTTCATAAGTGACTCCATGAAGCTTAATATATGTAATTTGTGTATGCCACCTCTGTTGACCCGAGGTGGGCCCACTATCCCCGAATCCTCTCTGATTGTTCAATTCGACTTATTTTCGCACGATGATTAAAGGGAACCTTTGGCCATTGTCTTGAGTTTGTTAGGATTCACATGCATTCACCGATATAAGAATCTAGAAACGCTGAGACGAGTCTACTGATTTGACTATTTTGGTAAAAATACTCCGGTACCAATAAATCGATATAAATACTCCCAATTCTGATATAAGTATCCTGATATGAACATTCTGATGTGGGTATGTAATTTGATATAAGGAATCTGTTATGAGTAATCTGATATAAGTATTTTGATAGAAGTATTCTACCATGAGTATTATGATATAGGTATTTGGATACAAGTATTCTGACATAAATATTCGATATCGACTGCATTTAAAAGTAACCGTTACGAGTATTTTGATAGCACGTTTGATCGTTCCATTGAGTCTTGGCTTAAGTGCACTAACTTCTCACTATTCGCTCGTGCATAACCCCCGTTAAGTCGTTGCCAAGTCCGGCCGTATGTTATTATTCGTACTATGTTAAGTATGGTCCTAATATGTATGTTATGAGTACGACATGTACGTTATATGTTGTATGTATATTATGGATCGGGCCGAACGTTCTCGCAATATATATTACATTATGGATCGGGCCGAACGTTCTCGGCAATATATATTACATTATGGATCGGGCGAACGTTCCTCGGCAATATATATTATATATTATGGATCGGGCCGAACGTTATAAGCGATATATATTATATATTATGGATCGGGCCGTACGTTCCACTTATATGATATGTATATATGGATCGGCCGTACGTTCCACGGCAGTATATGATGTGTATATATATGTATATGGACTGGGTATATGAATATGTGTATGGAGACATATGACTTCCGCACGTAAGGTCTGTGTTTGAGAAGTAAGTGTTTCGGTACTCTAGATGATTTGTTCATTTTTGGTACTTTACCAACTCATGCCATCGGTAAGTATGATGTACGTTTGGGAAATAAGCACCTTGATATCCTGATTATTGCACTTACTTTTCTTGCACCGTTGTTCCGGTTACGTTTCTATTTTCTGTATCCTGTGCCTTACATACTCAGTACATATTCCGTACTGACCCCCTTTCTTCGGGGGCTGCGTTTCATGCCCGCAGGTACAGACGCTCAGTTTGGTGACCCGCCAGTGTAGGATATACGTTCTGCAGTCTGAAGCGCTCCTTCGATCCGGAGCCCACACTTTTGGTACAGATCCTTCTGTTGTGCATATTTTTGTGATTATGACTATTTTGGGTACGGCGGGGCCCTGTCCCGTCATATGATTCGGTTGTCTATATTAGAGGCCTGTAGACATGTATGTGGGTCATGGGTCGTCGTTGTCCGGTTTTGTCTGTAATTTGCTATGACAGCCTTAATAGCTTGTGTATGTACATATGTATACATATATATATATATATATGACGGCTCGTATATGACAGCCCTGATATCTGCAAAAATTAATATTTGTGAAATATGAATAAGATATAGATATGTCGATCCGTGAAGTAGGTATGTAAGGGTGTCCAGTTCGGGCACCAGTCACGGCACACGGGGATGGGTCGTGACAAAAGTGGTATCAGAGCGGTTTGTCCTCGGAATGTCTACAGGCCGTGTCTAGTAGAGTCTTGTTTATCGGTGTGTTGTGCACCACATCTATAAACAGGAGGCTACAGGACATTTAGGATGTTACCCTTTCTTTGTGTTATGACCCGTATTTCGTACGTTTGGATAATTCGGGATAATTGCGAGCAGTTAAGGGCAAAGCTATGTTGTGATCTTGTTTAATGCACAAGTTGTTTATGAGTATTGTTTATGAATATTATTAGTAGGAAAATATTGGAAAAGGCTAAGGATAAAAAGGGAAATTCGCAAAGTGGCTCATGGAAAAATTGTGGAAGACTAGGGGCAAAACGGGGATTTCACAATGTTCAAGAAAAGACCAAGGGATGACTAGGTCAAACAATTAAGTCATCTTTTATTTTCAAGAAAAAGGAAGAAAACTCTAGAAAAAAAAATGAAGAAAGAGGGCATGTGCCCCTCACATGCTTGAAGGAGCTATATATATATATATATATATATGACATATTAGTCATATTTCTCTACACAAGTCAAGAAATTTCAAGAACATAAAGAACAAGCAAAGAAGGAGAAAAATCTCCAAGGCCATTCGGCCAAGACCAATTCCATAAGAACCTTGGGAAAATTTTTCTTCAAAAAATTATTTTCTACTAATTGAAGGGTCCTTAGCAAAGTAGAGTGTTTATTGGAGCAAGAAAAACACAAATTCTTGGAAGTTACAATCTTGGAGCAAGAAGGAAGATAAGAGGAGAAGGTAAGAATTTATCACCTTTTACATGTTGTGGATGTTTGTGTATGTTGTAGTATGTGAAAAAGGATGAAATTCATGAAAAATATTGATGATGTTGTGATGGCCGAATGGGTCATGTATGTGGAAAAATTGGATTGAATTCATGTAGTAACTTGATTGTTGTTGTGTGTGAATTTCATGATGAAAAATGCATGGAAACCGTGAATTTAGTGTGTTGGTGTTGGCCGTGAGTTGTATATGGTATATATGGCCGTGTATATTGATGAATTATGAAGGAATGGTGAGCAAGTTTTATTTAGTATTTTGGTTGTTGTGTTATGGATGTTATGTTGCAAATAGAAGCTTAATGAGTTTAGTGAAGTTGTAGAAGTTGGAGGCTTGTTGTGGAAGTTTATGTAAATGGAATGTGATGTTCTTGCATGAATAGGAATATAATGTTGTTAGTATGATGTTGTTAATGTGTAAATTATTAAGTTGTATTGTTCTTATTGGAGTTAAAAGATCTTGAAGGAAGTAGTATGTTGATTAAATTGTTAGAATGTACTTTGGGTTGATTATTGAAATTGTTAGTATGATTATTGGCATTATTGTGGATGGTTTGGCCGGGTTGAATTCCCGGATTGTTGTTGATTGAAATTGGCCAAGTTGAACTTGGTGGGATGGAGTATGTACAGGGGAAATGCTGCCGAAATTTCGGTAGGCAAGTGTTACCTTAAGATTCAACTTCTAAATGCTCTAATTGACGTTTGGTAAATGTGATCAAATTGTAGATTTTGGCGAACTTGGGCGGAATTTGGAGTAGCGTAAGAGGCGGAAAAGGTATGTAAGGTTTCACCCTCCTTTCTTGGCATGTCCTAGGCATAATAGGTTTGGACACGGGCCTCGAGGACAATTCCTTTCCTGGAAATCCGAGATTGAAATTAACCCTTTTTCATTCAATAGAATTGAATTAGAAATTTTGCATAAAATGTTGGAAAGTTCCTAAACATCTAGAACTCGCACAAATAGGACCCGACTACCTTAAATTTCTCATAAGTGACGTCATGGAATGTATCCTATGTAAATTGTGTACGCCACCTCATTTGACTCGAGGTGGGCCCACTGTTCTCGGGTTTTCCTTATTGCTCCGTTTATCAAACGATAAGTGTTGTAACTATTCTAATGAGAATATTTCGATGATAATAATGATAATGATGATGTAAGGAAGAGAATATGTCTATGACAAGTATGATAAGAATGATTCCATGACTAAGAGCCTTAAGTTAAGAATCCAATGCGAGTATGAAAGTGTTAAACTAGCTTTTGATCTTTAATTTTATTCCTTGGTTATGATACTATTTTCTAAAGATTTCAAGCATATGAACTAACGTTTATGATGTCCATGATTTCGTTTCATGTTTTCTTTTAATATTATTTTCCGTTAATAGTCCCGCCTTATAATTATTGTCCCTTCAAGGTAAGACATGATGACCCTGGTTATTCCATAATGTAATCGGAGGTTTCCGACCTTATGTCACTCCGATGGATATATGATTTTCCTTGGGCTCTCCTGCATGCTTATATGACATATGTATATGAGATATGTATATGTACATGGGGTGGGGGAAGGGATATATGGGGAAGGAGAAGGGATACATGTTCATTGCCACTGGTCGGTGGCGTTATCATCCGGACGCGGGATATATGGGGCGAGCCGACGTATTTCGGCGCTATGTGGGCGAGCCGACGTTGTTCAGTGCTATGACATGATATGATATGATATGATATGATACGATATGATATGATATGATACGATATGATATGACATGATATGATATGATATGATATGATATGATACGATATAATATGATATGATATGATACGATACGATATGATATGATACGATACGATATGATATGATACGATATGATATGATATGATATGATATGATATGATATGATATGATATGATATGATATGATATGATATGATATGATATGATATGATATGATATGATATGACATGCAAGACAAGCGTCGTAGGCGGCATTCACATGTACAGGTTACTCTTCTCCCTCATGATATGTTCTATGTTTTTATATGTACATTATTCATATGTATACTCCTTACTACGTTATTTGTTCATGCCTTACATACTCGGTACATTGCTCGTACTGACGCCCCTTTTTGTGGGCGCTGCGTTTCCTGCCGCGCAGGTATACCAGATGAGTAGAAGCCATTACGAAGACGTTCAGCGAGTTAGTAGACTCCATTTGTTCGAAGTCTGTCGAGTCAGAGTATGTGTCTTTGTGCAGTTTGTTCGAAGTTAGAGACTTTGCAGACAGAGTCGTGGGTTTAGAGTGTCAGCTTTGAAAATGGCCCTGCTAGCCGACATGTTTTATTTATACATTATGTTACAAAGTCCTTACACTTACAGACTGTGTTTAAATTGAGAAACGACAAAAAGAAATTTTGAAAATTTTACTATGTATTTTACTTTTATTTGATTTAAGCATCCGAAGGGAATATGTGAGTAATAAGAGTTCGCGAGTTCGCTCGGCTCCGAATATGGGGTCGGGTGCCCATCACACCCTAGTAAAATCGGGGTGTGACACTTTGAATCTTAGGTCGTGCGATAGAGCTGTGATATTAGGATGACTCCTTCCTGATCGGTTGTTGTATTTTTTCAGTGATGCCTCCGAAGAGAAAAACGGGCCGCCGGAAGGGCAAGGCGGTGGCGCAGACAGAGAGACCAGCCGGGCTCGGAGAGTTACCCGGACCCTTGCTCAGATTATGCATGATACTGCGCCTCGGCCAGCAGGCTCTGCCACGCTATCATCATCAGAGGAGTATGGAGCAGCAGCAGCTGCAGATCAGGGGGCGGCTCCACCGCCCGCTCCCGAGGTTCCAGCACCAGAGCCTCCAGCTCCTCAGCCAGGCGCGGAGGATAGGACGTTGAGGGAGGCCGTGCAGTTACTGACGACTCTGGTAGCGGGACAGGCTCGCAGGCGCGGGCTGAGAGGTGATGATGATGATGACAGGCGTGATAGCCTGAGAGTTCGGGATTTTCTGACATGTGGTCCCCCAGAGTTTTTCGGGTCTAAGCCCGAGGAGGACCCCCATGACTTCATTCGGCAGATGCGGCGCTCATTGGGACTGGTCAGGGCTTCAGAGACCGAGTCCGTTGAGTTAGCCTCGCACAGATTACGAGGTGTTGCGGCCAATTGGTATGAGTCTTGGGAGCTGTCCAGAGGGGAGAGTGCTCCCCCAGCTACTTGGGATGAGTTTGTGGCCGCTTTTCTCCGCCACTTTTTACCTCCGGAGCTGCGGCGGGCGAGAGTTGACCGGTTTTTGCAGCTGAAGCAGAGAGGCAGAAGTATCCGGGAGTATAATTTAGAGTTTGATTCCCTAGCCCGATATGCCCCTACCATTGTAGCCGATATGGAGGACAGAATGCACCCGTATGTGATGGGGCTAGACGATTACCTAGTTGATAGCTGTATGGCGATGGCATCGCAGACCGGTATGGACATCGCCCGGTTACAGGCCTATGCGCAAGGTATGGAGGACGGGATAGAGCGGATCGATGCGGTAGGGATCGTGATGAGGCCGCCCGAAGCGGGCGGATATGCGGGATACCCTTCGGAGATTTCGGCGGGCGGCCTCGGCGGCGATATAGCGGTACCCTTCTCGGTCGGCGCACAAAGTACACCCCGCGTCACGGGCGAGAGACCGGATGGTGCACGGATTCGAAGCGAGGACCGAGCTCCAGGGCCTCGGGCTCGCGGGTGGTCAGAGGTCCCGGTACCACAGGTGCTTGTTTTACTTGTGGCCATCAGGGCCATTTTATGAGGGATTGTCCGCTTAAGAGGGGTCCAGCTAGTGCAGCTCAACTTACCGGATCAGTTGCCGGTCCATCTTCCCCTTCTACAGCCATGCGCCCTACGGGGCAAGATATGCCGACACCGGTAAGCCGCGGCAGAGGTCGTGGTAGAGTTCCCGGTTCTAGCGGTCCTTTGAACCGCCTATATGCCTTCGCCAGCCGACAGGACCAGGAGGCGTCGCCAGACGCGATGACAGGTATACAGTTGATTTTTATTGAAATGTGTATGCACTGATAGATCCGGACCCTATTTTGTTACATATCCCCCCCCCCCCCTAGAGGAGTTGGGAAAAAAAAAATTCGGACTTGATAGGACCGTTTGAGATAGTTATATATGCAGATAAAAGTGAATGTTGAAAACCTAAAAGGCTGACTCAGTAGTTACACAGTCAGAAAAAAATAAAGGGCCCTCTCTATATCGGAGTGGGACCCGCTACGAGAACTTTTCGAAAGTTGTTAAGACCCCGACCTACCCTAGATTACGTAATGAAAGTCGTGCGGGAAGTGGACGCGATTATACCAGCGTTAGGGCACCGAATGCATTAAAGTTCCGAGGTTGAGCGTCTTTGGGATCAGAACAATTCTGGGATGGGTGACCCCCTGGGAAATATACTGAAATTTTCATAAATGTATACATAAAAGACATATGGAAATCTGGAGTAACCTGAAGGAAATTAGAATATGTCAAACAGTTAGAGACCCTAAATAGGTCGGGTAGGCTAAGGCAGGCTCAGTCGGCGAAGAAGAAGGAAGTGCGACACAGATTTGGAATCAGAATAAGTTTGAATAGTGCTTGAGAATGTATTGTAAGCGAAATGGTAGTAAGTGTGTATGTATACAAATGACTTCCTAGTGATGACTATATCGATGGATAGGTGGGGTCCAGCAGTCAGTGTCGCGTTGTATGAAAGAACACGGACTGAACGAAATCTAAAAGATGAAGCGAAACACGGGGAACATATGTTACAAGTAGACGGATTCTAGTTTCACCACTGGATAAAGCTGGAAAGTTTTAGCATAATAATTCTCGGGATTAAAAAGGTAAGTGAGTATGAAAAGGGAAATAACAAATGTAATGTTTGGAAAATTCTGAAGGAAAGACGGAGACCTCCCCGAAGTATGATGAAACCCCATAAGGTCAGTGAACATTCGAGGATGAATGTTCTAAAGGGGGGAAGGATGTTATATCCCGTACTTTTGCGCATTCGGAAAAAAAAAAATTGAAATAATTTCGACTTGTGAGAAATAAGGCTATGATTTTATTTTATTTACTACAAGTGTGATGTTCATGAAATGTTGATGTGGAAATATGGAGAAAGGCCGAGGGAAAAATTGGGGATTTCAAAAATTAGCTTCGGGAATTACAACAATTAGCCACAAATAATTGGGCTCAAATAAGTGGAAAAAAAAAAGGAAACAAAGGCCCAAAAATGCAAGGGGTGGCCGGCCATGGTAACTAAAATGTCCCAAGCCCACAATAAATTTAACTCATGTATTAATAAGAAAATGAGCCATAATTCTTCCATTTCAAGAAGTTTCAAGAACATTAAATTGAGAGGAAAAAGAAAAAGGCCATTCGGCCCTAGAGGAAGAAAAAAAAAAAAAAATTCTTGGAGCCTTCATCTTTGGTTCAAAAATCTCTTTCATCTTGAATTCTTGCTAAGTGTAAGACCCTCTTCAACGTGGTATAATTATTTTAGCGAGAAAATCACTTTGGTGGCAAGTGAAGAATTTGAAGAAAAAGGTAAAAAAAATTCCATCCTTTTGTATTGGAAGAATTATATATATATATTGTAGTATGTGGAAGTGAATGAAAAGTATGAAAATTTGTGTGTTATAAGTATATGTGTGTACGGCCGAAAATCATGTTGATGGAGAGGGATGATAAAAATTTTAATTGTTGTGTTACTTGTGTTGTTGTGGCTTTGTGATGGAAATGGAAGCATAATGGTTCAAGTTAGCATGAAAAATTATTGAAAAATGGTTAGAGGAAAATTATGGGAAATTATTATAGTTTTATGTAATTATGGAGTGGAGTTCTAAATGTGAATTGTTGTGTTGATTGGTGAATTTGGAAGGATGTTACTTTAAGTTTGCATGAAAAACTGGTTGTTAAATTGTTGTAGGAAATTTTGTGATTTGATCGTAGAATTATGTAATTATGGAAATGAAATCGTTAAGGAGCAAATGGTGATTGTTGTTAATGAAATTAAAAGATAAAAAAATGTGTTGTGAATGCTTATGTCGAAGGTTGGAGATTTTGGGCGGATTATGGTTTTGGTGGAACTTTTGTATATTTTGTAGAATAATGTGAAATGCTTCCAAATTGTATTTAAATGGTCCGGAATTAGTAAATGAATATGAAAATATTGATATTAGTTTGAAAGTGTGAAGTTGGAGTAGAAGTCGTTGCACCATATAGAAAGGAAGACTATGTATGTTAGAATGCGTTTTGTATTAATTGTTGATGTTGTTGGTATTGTTGTTGGGATGGTTGTTGTTGTTTTGGCCGAGTTAAATTCTCGGGGATGTTGGATTTATAGGGGAGGTGCTGCCCAAATTTCTGTGGCCAAGCATGAAATTAAGATTTAATTCCTAAAGGCTTATAGTTAACATTTGGTAATTGTGGCCAATTGTAGATTTTGAAGGAAACGGGATTTGAGTTTGGACAAGCGTAAAAGGTAAATAAGGTATGTAAAGCTTTACCTTTCCTTCTTTTGGCATGTCCTAGATCTAACAGGTTTGGATATGATCCTCGGGGACGATTCTATTCCTAGAAATCCGAGTTTGAACTCGATTCTTTTTAATTCAATGGAATTGAATTAAGTTCTGCACGCCTTGTTGAAACAATTGTTGGAAGCATCTATAACTTGCCCAAACGGAACCGAATGACACTAAGGCTTTCATAAGTGACTCCATGAAGCTTAATATATGTAATTTGTGTATGCCACCTCTGTTGACCCGAGGTGGGCCCACTATCCCCGAATCCTCTCTGATTGTTCTATTCGACTTATTTTCGCACGATGATTAAAGGGAACCTTTGGCCATTGTCTTGAGTTTGTTAGGATTCACATGCATTCACCGATATAAGAATCTAGAAACGCTGAGACGAGTCTCTCGATTTGACTATTCGGTAAAAATACTTGTACTAATAAATCGATATAAATACTCCCAATTCTGATATAAGTATCCTGATATGAACATTCTGATGTGGGTACGTAATTTGATATAAGGAATCTGATATAAGTATTTTGATAGAAGTATTCTACCATGAGTATTATGATATAGGTATTTGGATACAAGTATTCTGACATAAATATTCTGATATCAGCATTCTGTTTAAGTAACCCGTTACGAGTATTTTGATAGCACGTTTGATCGTTCCATTGAGTCTTGGCTTAAGTGCACTAACTTCTCACTATTCTGCTCGTGCATAACCCCGTTAAGTCGTTGCCAAGTCCCGGCCGTATGTTATTATTCGTACTATGTTAAGTCTGGTCCTAATATGTATGTTATGAGTACGACATGTACGTTATATGTTGTATGTATATTATGGATCGGGCCGAACGTTCCTCGGCAATATATATTACATTATGGATCGGGCCGAACGTTCCTCGGCAATATATATTATATATTATGGATCGGGCCGAACGTTCCTCGGCAGTATATATTATATATTATGGATCGGGCCGTACGTTCCACGGCAGTATATGATATGTATATATGGATCGGCCCGTACGTTCCACGGCAGTATATGATGTGTATATATATGTATATGGACTGGGTATATGAATATGTGTATGGAGACATATGACTTCCGCACGTAAGGTCTGTGTTTGAGAAGTAAGTGTTTCGGTACTCTAGATGATTTGTTCATTTTTGGTACTTTACCAACTCATGCCATCGGTAAGTATGATGTACGTTTGGGAAATAAGCACCTTGATATCTTGATTATTGCACTTACTTTTCTTGCACCGTTGTTCCGGTTACGTTTCTATTTTCGTATCCCGTGCCTTACATACTCGGTACATATTCCGCATCGACCCCTTTCTTCGGGGCTGCGTTTCATGCGCGCGGTACGTACGCTCGGTTGGTGACCCGCCAGTGTAGGATATACGTTCTGCAGTCTGAAGCGCTCCTTCGATCCGGAGCCCACACTTTTGGTTCATATCCTTCTGTTGTGCATATTTTTGTGATTATGACTATTTTTGGTACGGCGGGGCCCTGTCCCGTCATATGATTCGGTTGTCTGTATTAGAGGCCTGTAGACATGTATGTGGGTCATGGGTCGTCGTTGTCGGTTTGTACGTAATTTGCTATAGCCGACCTTTAATAGCTTGTGTATGTACATATGTATACATGTATATATATGACGGCTCGTATATGACAGCCCTGATATCTACAAAAATTAATATTTGTGAAATATGAATAAGATATAGATATGTCGATCCGTGAAGTAGGTATGTAAGGGTGTCTAGTTCGGGCACCAGTCACGGCCCACGGGGATGGGTCGTGACATACATATTGAGGTAGATCCATGTGAAAGTTGTATTATGGGAAAACAACATAGAAAGTTTTTTCCAAAAGGGAAGTCTTGGAGAGCAAGTGTACTTTTGGAACTAATCCATACAGACATTTGTGGACCAATGAAAACTCCATCTCTGGGAAGCCAAAGGTACTTTCTAATTTTTATTGATGATTTTTCAAGAATGACTTGGGTTTATTTCTTGAAAGAAAAGTCAGATACATTTGCTACATTCAAGAGATTTAAAGCCTTTGTTGAGAAGCAAAAAGGCTGCAACATCAAAACCATTCGCAGTGACAGAGAAGGTGAATACACAAGTCGAGAATTTGAAGAATATTGCAAAAATGAAGGCATTGAGAAGCAACTTACAGTAGGGTACACTCCTCAGCAAAATGGTGTATCTGAAAGGAGAAACAGAACCATTGTTGAATTGGTTATAGTGATGTGACAAAAGGCTATAGGCTTCTCGATGTCAAAACTAACAAACTTGTTGTTAGTAGAGATGTCATTTTTGATGAAAAAATAGCATGGAATTGGAAAGATAAAAAGGTGGAGAATACTTCTATCATTTCTTTAAATGTGCCCAGTCAAAAAGAGGATGAGGAACAGGAAGATGTCCCTCAAGGGGGAGAAATCTCAGATCCAGAAGATGAAGAACCACCTCCAAGAGGAACAAGAATGTTGAGTGACATCTATCAAAGATGCAACTTTACCTGTATTGAGCTAGAAAATTATGAGGAGACAATAAAGCATGATGTTTGGAAGACAGCCATGGTAGAAGAAATTCGGATGATTGAGAAAAATAATACTTGGGAGCTTGTGGATGTACCCAAAGAAAGAGAAGTTGTAAGTCTAAAATGGATTTACAAAATCAAACTCAATCAAGAAGGAGAAATTCAAAAGCACAAAGCAAGGTTGGTTGCTAGAGGTTTCACTACAAAGCTAGGTATTGATTTCTACGAAACTTTCTCTCCAGTTGCATGTCTTGAGACAATTAGTACCTTGATTGCTATTGCTGCACAAAAGAAATGGAAGATTTTTCAACTTGATGTTAAGTATGCATTTCTAAATGGAAAACTTGATGAAGAAATTTATGTTGAGCAACCTCAAGGATTTTTTTTCAAAGGGAGAAGAGAAGGTGTACGAAAGATAAAAAAGGCCCTTTTATGGGTCAAGCAAGCGCCAAGAGCCTGGTACAATGAAATTGATACATACTTTTACGAAAAATAATTTTGAGAAGTAAAAGTCGAAGCCACTTTGTATGTGAAGCAAGAACACGGCAAGCATTATCATTGTTTGTCTCTGTGGATGATCCGTTTTTTTACGAAATGATGCGAAGATGATGTAGAAATTCAAGCAAGATATGATGCAAACCTATGAAATGAGTGATCTTGGGTTGCTACATTATTTCTTGGGCATTGAAGTTTCTCAAGTGAAAGAAGGAATTTTTATTTCTCAAAAGAAGTATACTAAAAGTATTCTTCAAAAAATTTAAAATGATGGATTGCGTTACGTGGCCATACCATTATAAAAATGAGAAATTCTAAAAGATGATAGAGCAAAGAAAGCTAATAGCTCACTTTATAGGAGCTTGATTGGAAGCACGCTATATCTTACTTTAACAAGACTCGACATTATGTTTCTTTGCTAGTTTATTATCTAGATTCATGCAATAACCAAGCCAAGAGCATTTTGGAGTTGCCAAGCGTGTTCTACACTACGTGCAAGGAACAATGAATTATGGGATAATGTACAAATTTGATGGAGATTTAGACTTAATTGGCTATTCTGATAGTGACTGGGCTGGAAGTATAGATGACATGAAGAGTACTTCTGGTTATGCTTTCTTATTTGGTTCAAGCATTTGTTCTTGGTTGTCAAAAAAGCAAAGTGTTGTTGCTCAATCCACTGCCGAAGCAGAATATGTCTCAGCTAGCTAAGGCTACTTCTCAAGCTATTTGGCTTAGGAGAATTCTTGAAGATATTGGTGAAAAACAAAGAGGGACTGTTTTGTATTGCGATAACAAATCAGCGATTGCCATTGCCAAGAATCCGGTCAACCATGAAAGATCGAAGCATATTTCCATGAAGTACCATTTTATCCGAGAAGCATAAGAGAAAGGTGAAATTCGATTTGCATTATTGCTGACAGAGAACAACTTGCTGACATCTTCACCAAAGCACTTCCTAGAGAAAAGTTTTGCTATCTTCGAGAAAGCATTGGAGTTGTCAAGCAAATGCATTAAGGGGGAGTGTTGGAATTAATGCATTCACAAGGATACTATCCTTGACTTTTATGTTTTCTAGGAGTTCTTTATTGTTTCAAGAATATCATTTAGTCTTTCAATATTATCTCTTAGTTTTTCAAGAAATCTTTTAAAAGTTTGTGATACATGTATCTAGTTATTTGTGCAAGACTTTTGAATTGATTTTTTGAGTAGTATAAATAGAGATGTAATTGATGATTTTAATCATCTCAAGTGGCCTTAAGTAGCCTAATACAACTTGAGCATTCTCTAGGAAAAATATTCTCTTCCTATTCTTTCCGACAATACCAATGTTCTTGAATATCCATAATTTACATTATCATTTCCCTTAAAAGATTGATTTGGTCTCATTATTTGTCCCTATACTCAGGAAAATAAAATTGAATTTCAAATATCAACTTTTTGTATGTTGGGATATTGAAAATCTGCAGTCTGCAAGATGATACGTAACTTCGTCTTTAGTTTTTGAAGAGATAATTAAATGTCCATTTGTTTATGTAAAGCTTTATGAATTGAATTGAAATTAATGGCTTGTATGTTATCGTGAATAGGAGTCATTCACCACTAGAAACAGAGAATTTTTCCATTGACATTTAGAGGGAAATTTGTGTTATAACATGTCATTTCCACCAAACTAGCTCACTGGAAAAATGCATGGCGGGAAACAGGTTCCCATTGAAATCTTTGGGAAACTTCCTTATTTTTTGTTGTGAAAACACTACAATTTTTTCTTTTCCCAATGATTCAATCATAGTATCTGTTGAAATAGCCACTTAACATTTTTTCAGTGGGAAATTTCAGTGATTTTTTAGTAGTGATTCTCTTTTATGCAAACGCTTGTACAAGTTTTGATAGTGTTAAGTCCTATTGCTACTAACATAGATAAAGAGGTACAAGGTTAGAATATTATAAATTCAAACCAAGAACAAATAAGCCCGGATAGCATACAACTAGTGCTTTTTGAGCATTTGCATATATACTACAAGAGAATAGGCCTTTAGCGAGGGGAAATTCAATCGTTAAAAGTCTTAATGCGGTCGCTATTGGTTAATAACGATAAAAATATAGAGTCGTAACTGGTCTCTAAAAGCTTCGACGTTAAAAGTTAAGGACAGGATTCAAAATCCCATCGTTAAGAAAACCTTCAGCAACGGCAAAAATTCGGTCATTGTACCTCTTTAGCGACTACATTCCCTTCATTAATTTTCATTCTAGACGT
Organism: Lycium ferocissimum; assembly: GCF_029784015.1. NCBI lineage: Eukaryota > Viridiplantae > Streptophyta > Magnoliopsida > Solanales > Solanaceae > Lycium > Lycium ferocissimum. The sequence continues at coordinate 40,974 of NW_026726430.1, forward strand.
TCAATTCTTTAATTGCGACAACATAACCGGTCGTTAAAAGTTACTTTACCTTCGCTAATTGTATGCTAATCTTCAATGGTAGCCAAAAACTCAATCATTGTATGATAATTTATATAGATGCACACATCCAAAAACATACCAAATAATCGATATTCATATATATTTCATTGTCAATTACAAAGAACTGGATCATGACAAGAGGGGGTTGCTCAGATGGTACGTCACAATCCAAACCGGAGGGTCATGAGGTGCACCCAGTTCTTACTTGCCGAGCACCACTAGACACCCTTTCATGACATAACCATAATAAACTTGGACCACGAAGGTCGTCATACGATAACCTTCTAGCTCATACGGGAAATAAACAAGGAAGGGACAAGACCCAAAAGGACATATATACATAAACATGCTAAACATCATAGTACGAGCCGACAAGGCCACCACAGACATCTATACAACAAAATAAGGGCCGAGAAGGCCATACAACGTCTAACTGTGCCATAACTGTCTACAAGGCTCTGCTGGAGTACATGACATAATAAGGTTGGGACAGGGCCACGCCATACCCATATGTACAACAAAATAGCCGTACCAGGACATGACAGCAACTTTGAGACAAGTGGAGTGCTCCAATATCTGCTAAACGACAACCTACTGATGCGGACCGTCACCCTATCTACCTGAACCTGCGGGCATGAAACGCAGCATCCCCCAGACAAAAAGGGCATCCGTATGAATAAAGTACTGAGTATGTAAGGCATGAAAGTAACATAAACAAAAGACATGAGAGTGTAACACCCCGTAAATCTGAGTTAGGTGTGAATGTATTAAATGAGAAGTAATGTGACATTTTAGGCATATGAAGTCCTATCAATATGAGTTTGGGTGGAAATAGTTGATTTAAGATCAAATCAAGTAGTGAAGTTCGTAAGAGTTCTTAAACTCGTCTAAGTTTTTGTTAATTTGGTTTGTAGGCCAATTTAGTGAAAATACATTGAGAATTTGGGAAAACTTCCTGTAATAAAAGTTGTATATCTTTGAAATAGCTTTCCAACGGTATAAAGTAGAGCTCAAACAGAGTTGTGAGTAAAGCGTTATGACTGTTTTACTGGAGCCTGTTAGGGACGCCGACTGAGATGTGACCGCAAACTCAGAATGCGACGCCGCAAACTCAAGATGTGATGTCGCATATTGGCCAAATTTTGAAAGTTTCTAGAGTGAATTTTCATCCATATTGCAGCCCGTATGCAGCCGTAAACTCGAGATGCGACCGCAAACTCACCTTAGCATACTCAAGCGGGAAATTTTTGTATAAGAACGTGATTTTCTTGAAATTTCCAAACCCACTTCATTCTTGGCCGACTTTTTGAGGATAAAAGACCCTAGAACTTCTCCAAACCTTACAAGGTGAGTTCCTAATCATCTTATGATTAAACTATATCAAAGTAACAAGAATTAACACTAGTTCATCTTCCAAAAACCCTAGATTCTGGAAACCCAAGAAAAAGAAAAAGAAAGAAACATTGGAGACTTTAAGATTCCTTCAAAAAGGTATGATCTTTGATTTTTTTTTCCTGATGTTATTGAAAGGGTTAAGACTAGTGTAGGTTATCCTATGGGATTAGAGTCCATGAATGATTCATGAAGTGTGCAAGAACACGCTCTAGACATGAAAACCCTAGTTTTTCTATAAAGGGGTATATGAGTAGAATTAGATTAAAGCTCTAATCTTTTTCATCTAAAACCACTGTAGTGTGATTGTAGAACCTTGGAAATTATGTGTGAGAGGGATTTAAGGTATGTCTATATTTCAAAAATCATCTTTTCAAGTATGTCTACTTTTGAAGTACGTTTATATTTGTTATATCCCGCATTTTCATACATTGGGACAATCCGGATTGACTATGATAGGTTAGAGACAAAACCATTCCGGAATACGAAGTCGAGATTTTTGAGCTTCGATTTCGGTTTGAGGCA
>NW_026726431.1:0-56812 GCF_029784015.1 Lycium ferocissimum
TGAAAATAAACACCCATGGGGAAACTCTCAGATTTGGGTATAGGTTAAGGGTTTCTATCCTACCCATTGTACGATTTTACCATTAATTCATTGTTGTTTGTCCTATTTTGATGACTAGGTGTACTACCCTATTGATTTGAAATTTTACCAGATTTTTGCTTAAATGTTTTAGTACAATTAGCTATATTTTGTTGTATTGTGTGATGTGTACCATTTCTGATTGGTCATGGTACTAATTGTGGTAATTTGTCGAGAAATTTTGTTGTCCTTTGAAAAGAATTCGAATGGTTTGAATTTTAAGGTTAAGAATTTGAGAGGGAATCTGTGGGAAAAGGCCTTTTACCCTCTTTGCCCCTAAACCGTAGGGGATTACTATATCATAGCAGGCCATATGGTTGCTTAGAGGATCATCTTCTTTTTTTCTTCTTTTTCCGAAAACATTCCTCAGTTGAAACAATACTAAGTACCCTAGCCTACAAAATACAATACATACACCTAAATATACAACTGAAATACTAAAATATACTTACATTATACATATATTATCCGAAATATATGTTATATCCCGTATTTCGTACGTCGGGATAATCCGAGTCAATCTTGATTAGTTAAGGACAAGACCATTCCGAGATATGAAGTAGAGACTTTTGTATGTTTTAAAGGCTTAAATTGCGTGTGATTTTGATGTCATGAAAATGTTAAGGAAACATTGGAGTCATATTCCATTTTTAGTAAGTATGCTAATTTTGGAAAGTTGAAAATTCAACACAAAAAAAAAAAAAAAAAAACAAGGACCATGTGGCCGGCCACATGGAAGTGGGCCAAGGCCACATGGATGGGTAATACTTGTAAATAAAAGATGACTAATAAGTCATCTTCCTCACTTTCATTCTAGAGAAATCAAGAGAAATTTGGAAAGAAAGAAAAAAAGCCATACGGCCATAAACCTCAAAAATCCAAGACCAAAAATTGATTCCAAAAAAATTAATTTCTTCAAGAAAACTTGCTAATTCAAGGGTGCTTAGTAACGTGGAGTTGTTGTTTCAAGCGATAGATTACTCGTTTTCTTCATCCACCACTTTAGGCAAGTTGTTGAGTTGAAGAAGGAAGATCTTGGAGCATCCGAGAGTTGAGACTTGATTTAGCCTGCGTGCGGACGAGGTATGTAAGGCATTACTTTCCCTTCTTTGGCATTTCGTAGTACCACTAGGCTATGACCTGAACCTCGGGGTAATTCCACTCTTAGAATCCGAGCTTAGATGCGTATTTTATTCGTGCCTAAAGACTTATTCTTTGATGTAACCAAACTAAGGTTCTTATGTTTTCAAAAGATGGAATTTCAAAAGTCTTATAAGGAATTTTGCTATTAAAAGGTTCCGGACTTCAAACGCCCGTAACTTTTGCATATGAGCTCGGATCGCCCCGAAACATAATAGGTAACTTCATAAGGCATAACATTCCCCTAACTCTCGTAGTCGGGCTCGGATGGGATCGGCACCCGTCCGTGGGGCCCGTGGCTTTTCTATGATTCTCCTTAATGACCTTTAAGAAAGATTTAGTATTATTTTCACCTTGATCTCCGAACATGGATTCCCTACTTATTTGGTAAGTTTAGAATTTTGAATTAGATGCCTTTTAAATAAGGATTGTTACGCATGTGACTTCGATATGTAATTATGATTTCCAAAGATCATTTGATATGTTCCCGAATGGCATTCAAAAGGAAATTTGATTGGCTTTATGACCTCTAATACGTAAATAATGGTTCGTTTGATTAATTTACTAAATTTTGGTAAATGTTTATGCTGCACATGATTTATGAATTTTGTATATTGTATATGATTCCTACGATTCTGCTCGTGCATAGTATTGTTACTTCCTTCGCCGAGTCCCGGGCCGGTTATCATCGTGCGCACAATCCGAAGTATGATGAGACTCCGAAGTATGATCTGATTCTGGAATATGATGAGTTCTAAAATATGATGAGTTCTGAAATATGATATGGTTCTGAAATGTGATATGATTTTGAAATATGATGCGATTTGGAGGAGATGTTCGGAGAATATACAAAAAAACTTCCGAAGTATGATGAGTTGTGGCGCCCAAGGCAGGAGGGGAGACCACGTTCCGTCCGCCGGGTCCCATTATGGGCCATATATGACATATGTTTCTGACATACATGATTTATGTTTATAAAATAAGCATGCTGACATTCTGATTATTATATTTGTTTTCTGTACTTCGTATATGATTTTCGGTAAGTGATATGCGTATAATGTACGTGATACCTCACCGAGTCCCTCACTAGAGGGCCGGGTACGATACGTATGTACGATGATGCGATGATCTGATTATGATATGATTTGGCTTACCGATTTGTGTGTATGCATAATAAGCGGTTCAGAAGGCAAGTTATGTTTTTTTTTTCGGATTCTATACTTATTTCTATAACCCTCATTCCGGTTTTGATTCTGTTTAATGTATTCCCTGCTTTACATACTCAGTACATATTCCGTACTGACCCCCTTTCTTCGGGGGGGTCGCGTTTCATGCGCGCGGGTACGGTACTCGTTTTTGAGAGCCGATCGACTTAGGACTCCGTTCGCCTACTTTGGAGTGCTCCTTTGTCGGAGCCCACATTTGGTACGGACTCTTTTGTTATGTATATATATTTGCGTATATTTATTCGGGTACGGCGGGGCCCCGTCCCGTCATATGATTACGCTATGACTCTTAGAGGGCACGTAGACATGTACGTGGGTTGTGGGTGGCTTGTTGTTCGCTTAAGTTTATGTTCTGTACATTTCCAGATGGTATGTATGATTTGTATATCTATATGTAGATATTAGCATGCGTCACTGTGTTTGTTTTATATACAGATATAAGTCCCTAATAAGTTGCTATGGATAGGTTGTGATTAGTAAATGTTACGAGTGCCCAGCTCGGGCACTAGTCACAACCTACGGGGTTGGGTCGTGACAATATACTACAAAATATTACAAAAAATTCAAAAGAAAAGATTGTTTTCTTTTTCAAAAGGAATCTTGGGTGTTGATAATAGAAGTGTTGATCCAACCGCTCCCCTTTGATCTTTTGATTGCCCTACTAAAAGGTAATGTCTTTTTCTAACTTGTTTCTTTCCTGTTATTAGCTTATTTACATGTATTAACTTGTTTTATGCTTGATTTAACTTGATATAGTTCTTGTTTCATGACCCTAGCTTATTTTGTATGTTCTAATATGGTTTATGTTTGTTTAAAAGTTGCTTAGTTACTGTTCTATTGGGCTTATTGAGCTACTGTGTTATGTTGCTACAATGATGAAGGTTAAAGGCTTGCTTAAGTATTAATTAGTAGGTATCTATATCAAAACAATATTTAAAATGAAGTAAATTTGTTTGTTTGATCATTGGTAACTATTACATTAGCATGATTGAGGACCCTAAGGCATTTTTCCATTTTTTGTGTTGTTTTGCTACTGTTTAAGGATTATGTGTTCTTTTGATCCTACTTGAGTGGCTTTGAGTTCAAATTAGGTCATTAGTCTAATATATAATGATTTTTTAAACAAGGTATAGGTATGAGGTTTGGTTTATGGATTGTTGTCAAATGATCTTTGTCCAAAACTATGTTGAAAGCTATAAAAGGGACCTCTATGTTCTTGTGACTGTCTTGCCTCACTTATTCACACATTATAACCTCTGAACCTTGCTAAAGCTTTAGAAGAACTAAAAAGTGAACTTCTTAGTCTACTTTGTGTATTCTGAGACTGCTAAATATGACTCAAGTCCCACCTAAAACTGAAAAACTTGTCCAAAAGTAGGAATTTGATGGATTTACAGCTTGTCTTATTGATTTTGGGATTAATTTGAGTCTTATCTGATCTTCTAAGTATGCTAGCTACTTTTTTTGGGAACTATTATAGGAAAATAATCTAGAAAAATAAGAGAACTTATCTTCTTGTTTAAAACTGAAAGAAAGAGGGCTAAGCCAGTGTTTTTGAGTTGTTTGTGATCCTGCAATGACTGCTTTCTCTTCTTAAATTTGTGGTTTCTCCAGGCTATTGTATAATGTGCTCTGTGAGCATGTTTTGATTAGATAAGTGTTGAATAGCTTTGCTTGCTAGACCAGATAGAAGTTAGGGATATGAGGGAAAACTAAAATTTAACCTAAAGAGAAATCTGGAACTAAGTGATATAACAAGCTATGTTCTTTTTTTTTTTTTTTTCTATATTTGATCCTGCAACTTGTATGTCCTATCCCCACCTATTCTCTGAGTCATCTGTGTGCTTTGACATATCATCATTTAACTTAGGATTAGGCATTATGTACCTTGTCTCTTTGAGTATAGTTTTCATATTAGATGTTGAGTCTTTCCTTGTTTGAATTCTCAGTTGTTCTGACCTGCATCTGCATTTCATATTTTCATTTATATTTTGTGTATTATGGAGAACCAACTTGTAACTAAAACAAGGTTTTGACCCTTCCTTGTATCATGTCTAAATGGATTAATCGATAATCCACCTTATGTTGATTTTGGAATCAAGCTTGTAGGATTTTGAACCTGAGGATTTGTTGTACTTACAAAACTTATATCCTATCTGTCATTTTAACTTGTTTCCTATTTGTTAAAACTGAACTTTTGATTGAATCTTCCAATATAAGGCTATAATGTGAGAGTTGAGTCTTAAATGAATTTAGTATAATGTAAAATTGAAGCTAAGAGGACTTTAAGGAAAACAAGTACAACACTTGCATACTTCTGTTCATCTTGTAGCTTGCTGAGAATTTCTGAAGCTCTTCTACATGTGATCCCTACTCTTATCTACCTGTTAAGGTTAAAATCTACTTCGCACACTTTTGTTTGACCCAAAGATAGGCAGTATTAGCCTCTTTTCTAGTTATGATTTCCATGGACCTATATCTGCTCTTGTCTATGTTTCACGCCACTAATGACTTGATATGAGGGCATTTGAATCATATTTACACCTAAAGTAGCATTATGTTCCCTCCATCTTATTATGGACCTGTTGGTGATCCTTGGCAATCTTTGCTTGGTCTCACACTTGCAAAAAGACCTGTGTTTAAACTTTGAGAATAAGACTATGTGCATGCTTTCATTATGAGGTTCAGGCAATGTCCCCCATGAGGCTGCTTACTGAGACAATCTCTTTGTGATTAATTGAACCTTTGGACAAATGAGTAAGCCCTAAACTAGTGTTTTAAAATCCATAGGTTATCTGCAAAACCTGCACTCTGCATCTACTTGATACTTAGACTTATCTTGAGCAAGAATTGATATCAAATGACTTTGAACCATAAAAATTTGCCTTTGAAATTTCTGATAAGGGGAATGGGTTAAAATGGTTTGCTAGCACTTGGTTTAATCACTTCTTGGCTGAAAATGAACTCTTGGCTGAAAATGAACTCTTGGCTAAATAATGCTTCGCCTTGTCTCTATTAATTACTGGAGAAGAACTAGGAATAAAGATTCTTGAGTGTGATCACTGTGACCTTTGCTTTGTCATTTTTACTCTCAAATTTTTTTACTACCTTGTTTCCTTATCCCCTACTGTTGTGGCTGCTTGTCTGCTATCATGAACTTGTTAGTCCCTTCCTAATTATGCTATTGCTATTTCCTAAGCCTCAAAACACTTGTTATGTCTTGCCTTAAGCTGTTCTATCATTGCCTGAGGCTATCTATTTCCTCATCTGATGTTTGTTGAGCCCTCTGTGGTACTTTTGTTTTGCGATGGCTAGCCAAGCAATTGTGCTTGATTACTTAGCCTTGATTAAATAGCCAAAACATGAGCTTGGGGGTTGTGGGATTACTGGGTAGATTAGACGTTTCCTGTGTGATCTAAGTTGGTATTCGAGGATATATATATATTGTGTGTATTAAGGTATATAGAGGATATGCCTTCTACGGGTTTTGCCCTCTATTTTAGTATATCTATGGTATATCGTGCATACTACAGCTGGACACTTAGAAAAAATTTGAGAAGAAAACAGTTTGGGTTTGTTGTTGGGCCTGTTATCCGCACCTTTGGAACTTGGGCTGCACTTCTTTTGGTCCTTTATGTCTCCTTATGTGTTCTTGTATTCAGCCTTTGGGCTCTTCCTTGGGCCTTTCGTGTATGATGTTATTTGCAGTTTTGGTGATTAATAAATATGGGCTTGGCCCAAGTCAATGTGATTAATCTTTTGGCTTTGTAATTTATTTTAGCTCTTAGCTATGTTGAGTAATATACTAATATTATGCATACCCGTTTGTATCCTTGTCCACCCAAACTCGTTGGTGAGCCCCCACGAGGCCCACTAAGGTATCTAGATCGAGTCGAACAAATTCGGAGCAAATTGGCGCATACATATGGACTTAGGGACCAACTTGCATAATACCTTCGTTTGGGCTTGGTCGGCTCAAAATCTTTACTCTTTACTTTATGCAATTTAAATTCATATTTGTGCTTTTAAATTCAATGTGTTGGAACCCTTATATGATTGTCATACAATTAGAGTCGCTAAAACTGATCTCTTTTACTAAATTCAACTTGTGTATAAAAATAAAAAAATAAAAACGGATTAAGAGACTGTTTTGGACTCAGAACGCTGGACTTGGGAAAATTATGGGACTGAATTGCCACTATTGAAAATTTGGGGGGCTGAACTGCCTAAGACTGTTTTGGACTGATTTTGAACATTCGTGACTTGTGTAAATATGCATAAAAATGGATTAAAATTTGGATAAACAAACAGCATGATTGAAAGGTTAAATTACATAACATATTATAAACAATTACAGTATGTATAGTATGTTAAAACTATTTTCATAAAACTATTTTCATAAACTTAAACACTTTTTTCCAAAAATATTATTGGTGGACTTAGGTGGAGTCCAACCTAGGCTAAGAGCCTTCGGGTATTATCTTAGGTGTTCAAGTCTGACGCCCACGCTCAATTTTGAGCAAAATTATACTTCGACGATTTCTTAAAAACGAATTTCTTGCATGTAAATGACACCCTTTTTATTGCGGAAATCTAGACTTAAAAAAATTTGTCCAAAACAATTTATAATCATAAGGTAAACTATTAGAACCCGTAGGTAAACCGCAATTGAGCGGATCCTTAATACCGGAGTGCCTAACACCTTCCTCAGGGGATTACCAGAACCCTTACCCAGACTTTGGTAGATTAGGTTTCTTTTAAATAATAGTTTTAAATGAACCCTTTTTTATCTGATTTTACTAATTTTCTAAAAATTAGGTGGCGACTCTATAATGTGTCCTTTAGAGCTCCATTAAGTGGTTGGCGGGATTTTTTGACTTTTTCGGTACGATTCACAACCGTACTTCGCTGGGACACCTCCGTCTTTTATGAGGTATGTGCGAGTCGATTAAACTTAGAAATTCCCAACGCCCGCTACATTAGTTATATGGATCCCTTCAGGATAGGTACTGTCACACCCTTAATCCGATGGGGTGTGATGGGCACCCGACAATTACCTAGGGCCGAGCGAACCCGCTGACTCTCGTGGCACTCATAATCATATTGGCCCTCAAATCGTGACACAAATACATAATAAAAGTCTTTCGAAGAACAATATGCTTTTTACCTTTCCCGACTCAAATAAAATCTGTAACATATAAAACTTATAATACAATGCGTAGTAATACATCGGCTTACATAGCCGCTTACATAACCGACATCCTATACCCACGACACTGTCTGCAAAGTCTCTAACACGGAACATAAAACCATAACATAATACTTTGACTCGGCTGCACTCCGGAGAAAATGGAGCTCGCCAATCCCGCTGGAACACCTTCTGCTAATATCTTCAGCTCACCTGGGTGTACCTACGCGGCATGAAACGCAGCCCTCGAAGAAAGGGGGTCAGTACGGAATAGGTACTGAGTATGTAAAGCATGAAATACAGTAAGCGGGATCATACTGAAGTAAAGAGTAAAGCAGATCGTAAGACTTGCCTTTTGAAAACATGTCATGCATATCATAAAATCATCGTAAAAACATATGGCGTGTCCCAGCCCTCTAGCGAGGGACTCGGTGAGTAAAATCATAATATACATATACAAACATATAACGTGCCCCGTCCCTTTAAGGAGGGACGCGGTGAGTAAAATCATGTCATCATCATGCATGCATATACATATATATATATATATATACCTTACCCGGCCCTCTAGTGAGGGACTCGGTGAATAGCGTGTCCCGGCCCCGCTAGCAAGGGACTCGGTAAGTAATCATGCCATCATATACCGTACCTGGCCCTTTCGGGACTCGGTCGTACCCGGCCCTTTGGACTCCGGCATTCGCCCTTTCGGGACTCGGTGAATAGTCATATCATCACATACCGTACCCGGCCCTCTAGGGAGGGACTCGGTGAACAATGCATAGGAATGTGCACGAATAGGTACCCGGCCCGGGACTAGGTGAAAGACATATTGGGCTTGCACGAGCAGAGTAGTGAGAAACCATATGCACACAAATCATTTCATGGACTCAATGAAGTAATCTAATCGAAGCGTCATTTGAAAGTCCGGACATTAGTTATATCAAATAGCTTTCGGACATTACTCGGAACATGTCATATATCATAAGCATATCCAAGTGTCGTAGAGATCATAGCCGTACATCAAATCAATCCGAGTCCGCCTCGGAGGGTTACGAACATTATTCACTTAAGAACTTTCTACGAACAAATCGAAGCGATCCGAGCCTTTCTGTGAAAGTTACGGACTTTCGTAGTTTCGGAACCGTTTAGGAACCAAACTCTTTTGAAAACAAACCTTTATGCAACTTTTGAAATTTAATTATGCAAGTGACATAAAGACCATGATTTGACCATATTAAGAATACGAATATCAAGAAGCCAATAAGATTCATAAACATGCTCGGATCACCAGAATAAGATTGCCTCGAAATTCGTATCCTAACTTATTTTCAACTAAGACATGCCAAAGAAAGAAAGGTTGAGCTTTACATACCTTAGCCGCTTCCTAAGCTAATCCGGACTTACGTCTCGACTTCTCACAATCTACAATAATGTCATTAGGTGACAACCATTAGCCATAACACTTAAGAATTCAATTCCAAATTAACACTTTGTCTACAAAAAATTCGTAAAGCAGCATTTCCCCTATAACTTCAACCTCCCCGAGAATTCAACTCGGCCAAATCAACAACAACCAAACCAAAAACCATAATAACAATATCCATAAGTGATTCAAAACGCATTCTAACATTATTAATTCCTTTCTACACAATTCGACAACATTTCATTTATATTCAAATAAACTACATACGACCAATTCAATACCAATGCTCACATATTCGATTACTAATCCGCAACCATTCACACATGCTTTAAGAACATTCCAAGCAATCCATACAATATTCAAAACAACCCAAACAATAGGCCATTCCACCCGAAATCCTTCCAACTACATTAGGAATATCAATAACACATTTTCTTCTTCCAAATTCATAAACTATATCAACAATTCCATACGTTAGTATTATCACTTTCATCAATACAAGAAATCATATTACAATTACCTTAGCTTCCAAAACAGCCCACACGATTCACAACTTCAACGTGGATCATTAAACCTTCATTTTCATTACATAATCCACAACAACAACAACTAAAATTAAGTAATTTAATTCATTCATTCTTACACAACACAACATATATGCATGGCCACAACTCCCATACCACAACATTTCATGATTTTCATCCATTTCAACATAGTACAACACACCAAGACATCCATAAAACATGTAGGAAAGGATAGAATCTTACCTTCTTCCACTTGACTTCACCTCTCTCTCTCGGCTAAGGTTCTCTTGCAAGAACGGATGGTTTTCTTGTTCCAACAATCACTCCACGTTAAAGAGGGCCTTCCAATTAGTAGAGAGACAAAGAGAAAATAATTTTTCATGAACACACTTTCCATGGCCATGTTCGGCCATGCTTGGCCGAACCCTCTCTCTCTCTCTTTCTTTCTTTTTTCTCCTTCTCTTGTCTTGAACATATATATATATATATATATATATATATATATATATATATATATATATATATATATACATATATATAGGCACATGGCCGGTCATGGCCACATGCCTCTCATTTTTCTCCAATTTTTCTAGAAATTTCTCATATTACAAAAGATGAATTTGTGGCCTTACTTAGTCATTCCATGCATATTTATATATATATAGCTTCCACAATTATAGGGTGTACACATGTGCCATTCCATGGCATGAAAATATTGGCCAACACATGGGTGGGGCCCACGGCCACCTTGGCCTTTTGGCCATTTCATGAAATCATTTTCCAACTTTTAGCCTCCAATTTCTCCTTATTCCCAAATTTACCCTTAATACTCCATACCAATAAAAAGGGTGAATATGCAACTTATGCATTCTAAAAAAAAAAATTATAACCTTGTTCCTAACTTTCCGCCATTAACTCGAATATCCAAATGTACAAAATGCGAGGTATAACATCCTTCCCCTTTAGAACATTCGTCCTCGAATGTTCAACTAGACCTCTCGTAAGGTCTTCTAAGGACCATGGGGGAGTTTCCTTTGTTACCACGACATATAATCTCATCTATCAATTATATATGTTCTTCATATCCCTTCTTCACCGACCTCTCGCATCTCTCTACTATTGTTCCGCCACACGAACTCGGACCCTTATGCTCGCAACACAAGCACCTATGACTTTGCGTCTCATTAAAAATAACTCAACGGATCCCAATGTACCGAAATTATAGGGTGTAATATCCTTTTCTCCTTAGAAATAACGGTTCGATTATCGGTTGCTCAATCCTACCTTAAAACATACATCAGTCTTTTCTCATTTTTACTTAACTCCTTTATTGCCTGCGGCCCACTTCTTCCACTTCTTTGCCTTCATATATTTGACCTGAATCTAACTAGTATCTCCAGTACTTTTCTTATTCAAATCCTTATCTCCATTATACAATATTCCTTTTTCTTGGTTATCCTTTCGTCGATTCCTCTTCCTTGTTAGCTTTCCGGTGCGGACTTTTTACCATTTGGTAGTTGGATATAGCTTCACATTGATGCTTTCATATGATTCCATAGCATGTGTTCTCATGTTTGAACTACTTAGTGGTCCGTAACCCTCTTTAACATCCGGTGGCCTCTTTTATTTCCATTCGCGAGAGCAACATTTCTCTCTCTCCTCCAGAATTTTCCAAACTACTAATCACTGTTCCTTTTACTCCAACTGTCATTGTCGCTCCAAGGGTCCTCTTGGGTTCATTACCTTTGCTGACACCCTTCTCGTACTTTTAGCTCGAAGATCTTTCTCGCTCTTTACTCTCCTGTCACTCATTATGTTACAATCTCTGTAAAAATATACGAAGGTGTTCAGATTAGTTCGAGAAACACCTCAGCGTTGCTTCACTAATCCTTATGTTCTACCTTGTCTTCCCTTCTCTTGTCTTACCTCTGGTGTCGGGACAGATCCTTAGTTTTACCGTAGCCATGCCTCGCCCGTCCTCAGCACTAATTCTATTTTAGTAATTGGCTTAAACCATCGCTACATCTTTCCGTAGTGTTCCCGAAATATCACAACCGCATTGTCCTTGCTAAGCCTTCGCTCGGCTTATCAAACACTTACTTAGTCTTATTCTTAGCATACCAATACTCACGGGTGGCATCACCGTCCTTATACAACTTATATAATGTACGTTCCCTTGGACATGGTCCTTCCGTTCTTTTATCTGCTCTATCTATCTTGTTCATACTGGAACCCGCTCGTCCTATTTTGTCATATCTCGTTCCCTTCCTTTAGTCATTCTTGACTTTCTCACCTCCTACCATAAAGGGTTTTCTATTCCTTCTTCCTTAATACCGACCAGTTGCGACAGCATTAGCGAACATCTTTATAGCCAACATCTTGGTCCTTAATCTAGCATAGCATCGCTATCCTTCCTATAATCTCTTGTGTTATCCAGTACCATCCTCTTGTCATACTCTTTCTCTTCATACACGTCCACTTTCTTGCGTCATGTTATTCAAAGTCTCTACAAAACTTCTCACTCCACCTTAAATACCATCCTAGCTTTCATCCACTTAGTCGGTTTTCCGATCTTACTAACTTATTTCGAGTAAGGGGTCTCACTTGTAACTCGACATCCGTATCAAACACATTACCGTGTCAATTGTTTCTATCTCATCCTTGCATTTCTCTCTCCCGCTTCCCCCCCTTTAGGGGTGTACTTATATCATTATCTATTTATATCTCGCTCCATATGTCTTATTTTCAATCTCAATTAGGCAATACTTTTACTCCGACAATAAGTATCCAAAGTTCTCGGAATATTATCTTTATCCCGACCTATGTCGGGTGCTTTTTTGACATCCCTTTGTCATTTCTCCCGTTTATGCCTATCTTTTATTCTGTACCACGAGGAATCTTATGCTACCCTCGTGTCATTCCAGACACTTCCTCCTACATAATCCTTCTTTTTATTTTCAAAACGTATCTTGTTCGTTCACGTTTATCCGTAGCATACCAGTCATCTTCTAGCACTCATTATACCTTGTTTCTCATCTTTCTATAACTTGGCTTTTCCTCCGTCCCGACACTTATGGCACTCGTATCCTCCGTTACACACGTTATAACCTATTACTACCGTTGTCTCGCTTTCTTCTTATTCCTTCTTTCCGTTAACTCCCTTCTTTACCGACCCGATCCGCCCGTCCTACGCGACCTTCCATGGTTTTCGCCCACTCCGCAGACTCTAATTTTCCTTAGATTAATCTAGCTTCCCGTTTACCTCTTACGTCAAAATTTGTCAAACTTTCAAGAAACTTCCCAGGAGGTCACCCATCCTAGAATCATTCTCACTCCAGCACGCTTAACTTTGAAACTTTGATGAAATCGGGTGCCTTAATGCCTTACGATCGCGTCCACCTCACCGCATGACCTTCGTCACATAATATTGGTAAGTCGGATCTTAACATATTCCCAAAACGTCCTCACAACACGTTTTCCCGCCGTTTTATTCATACATTCCTATCCGTCACAATTCTTTTTTTTTTTTCTTCATACCCTTGTCTTAATCGTATCATTACTTCCGTGACTATAATCTCATCATATTTTTCTCCTACTTATCGACTCCGCCGATGCCTTAATATATCACTCTCCAAACCTACCAATCCTTTCTAATCATCTCCTAGTATCGCAAGTCTGTTCCAGATTCCTTGTTACCATATCCCCATCGACCTCCTATTTACTATTATCACCAATTTCGCAGTTAACTTATTCTTAAAGGGCGGCCATACTCACAGCTCAGCCAACTCCCATCGTTACTATTAACATGACTTTTTCAAAACATCGAACTTACATCTCATTCTCGTATTATTTTGAAAAATTTTTGGCGTAGTTTCCTCTCGTATTCCTTACTATCCCCAAAACTCGCACGCAGAAATACCAGGATGCCTCGCAGGTCAACACATATACATATATATCATATCATATCGTATCGTGTCACACGCGCGGCTCTCGATATCTTAAATAGTATCGAAAATAATGGACTTACTCTACGTCCAACTCAACCGTACTTGTTACACTTTCTTATTTACTTTTCCTTTTCAAACTTTCCAACTTTACATTTCAATCGTACGTCAATACCTTACTCGACATATATCTTCCGTACCTTTACTTACCGCGTGCTTTATAGCTTCCAATATCGTCGGTCACTTTCTTCGTCGATGTCATTATTCGCTGAAACCAAAGGTTAGCGTAAGATATCTCATTTCCTATGACTTGGCTCTATGGCACGATCTAAGAGGTGAAAGAAGAGTAACCATCCTAGATGCCCCGTAGCCTCCCGTTTATAAACGTGGCTGGCTTCACACCATAAACGAGGACTCTACGGGACATGACTTTGCGTACAACCCCTAGGATGAACAACTCTGATACCAATTTGTCACACCCTTAATCCGATGGGGTGTGATTGGCACCCGACCCTTACCTAGGGCCGAGCGAACCCGCTGACTCTCGTGGCACTCATAATCATATTGGCCCTCAAATCGTGACACAAATACATAATAAAAGTCTTTCGAAGAACAATAAGCTTTTTACCTTTCCGAATCAAATAAAATCGTAACATATAAAACTTATAATACAATGCGTAATAATACATCGGCTTACATAGCCGCTTACATAACCGACATCTTATACCCACGACACTGTTTGCAAAGTCTCTAACCCGGAACATGAAACCATAACATAATACTCTGACTCGGCAGCACTCCGGAGAAAATGGAGCGCGCCAATCCCGCTGGAATATCTTCTCGCTAATATCTTCACTCACACAGGTGTACGCGCGGTATGAAACGCAGCCCCCGAAGAAAGGGGGTCGAACGGAATGTGTACCGAGTATGTAAAGCATGAAATGTAGTAAGCGGGATCATACCGAAGTAAAGAGTGCGAGAAGATCGTAAGACTTGCCTTTTGAAAACATTTATCATGCATATCATAAAATATAATCATCATGTAATACATATGGCGTGTCCCGCCCTCTAGTGAGGGACTCGGTGAGTAAAATCATCATATACATATACAAACATATAACGTGCCCCGCCCTCTAGTGAGGGACGCGGTGAGTAAAATCATGTCATCATCATGCATGCATATACGTATATATATATATATATATATATATATATATACCGTACCCGGCCCTCTAGTGAGAAACTCGGTGAATATCATGTCCCGACCCCGCTAGCAAGGGACTCGGTAAGTAATCATGCCATCATCTACCGTACCCGGCCCTTTCGGGACTCGGTCGTACCTGGCCCTTTCGGGACTAGGTGAATAATCATATCATCGTATACCGTACCCGTCCCTTTCGGGACTCGGTCGTACCCGGCCCTTTCGGGACTCGGTGAATTGTCATATCATCACATACTGTACCCGGCCCTCTAGGGAGGGACTCGGTGAACAATGCATAGGAATGTGCACGAATACGTACCCGGCCCAGGACTCGGTGAAAGTCATATTGGGCTTGCACGAGCAGAGTAGTGAGAAACCATATGCACACAAATCATTTCATGGACTCAATGAAGTAATCTAATCGAAGCGTCATTTGAAAGTCCGGACATTAGTTATATCAAATAGCTTTCGGACATTACTCGGAACATGTCATATATCATAAGCATATCCAAGTGTCGTAGAGATCATAGCCATACATCAAATCAATCCGAGTCCGCCTCGGAGGGTTACGAACATTATTCACTTAAGAACTTTCTACGAACAAATCGAAGCGATCCGAGCCTTTCTGTGAAAGTTACGGACTTTCGTAGTTTCGGAACCGTTTAGGAACCAAACTCTTTTGAAAACAAACCTTTATGCAACTTTTGAAATTTAATTATGCAAGTGACATAAAGACCATGATTTGACCATATTAAGAATACGAATATCAAGAAGCCAATAAGATTCATAAACATGCTCGGATCACCAGAATAAGATTGCCTCGAAATTCGTGTCATAACTTATTTTCAACTAAGACATGCCAAAGAAAGAAAGGTTGAGCTTTACATACCTTAGCCGCTTCCTAAGCTAATCCGGACTTACGTCTCGACTTCGCACAATCTACAATAATGTCATTAGGTGACAACCATTAGCCATAACACTTAAGAATTCAATTCCAAATTAACACTTTGTCTACAAAAATTTCGACAGTATTTCCCCTATAACTTCAACCTCCCCGAGAATTCTACTCGGCCAGATCAACAACAACCAGACCAACAACCATAATAACAACATCCATAAGTGATTCAAAATGCATTCTAACATTATTAATTCCATTCTACACAATTCGACAACATTTCATTTATATTCAAATAAACTACATACGATCAATTCAATACCAATGCTCACATATTCGATTACTAATCCGCAACCATTCACACATGCTTTAAGAACATTCCAAGCAATCCATACAATATTCAAAACAACCCAAACAATAGGCCATTCCACCCGAAATCCTTCAACTACATTAGGAATATCAATAACACATTTTCTTCTTCCAAACTCATAAACTATATCAACAATTCCATACGTTAGTATTATCACTTTCATCAATACAAGAAATCATATTACAATTACCTTAGCTTCCAAAACAGCCCACACGATTCACAACTTCAACGTGGATCATTAAACCTTCATTTTCATTACATAATCCACAACAACAACAACTAAAATTCCAAGTAATTTAATTCATCATTCTTACTCAACACAACATATATGCACGGCCACAACTCCCATACCACAACTTCATGAATTTCATCTGTTTCAACATAATACAACACACACAACCGTCCATAAAACATGTAGGAAAGGATAGAATCTTACCTTCTTCCACTTGACTTCACCTCTCTCTCTCTCTCTCGGCTAAGGTTCTACTTGCAAGAACGGATGGTTTTCTTGTTCCAACAACCACTCCAGGTTAAAGAGGGCCTTCCAATTGGTAGAGAGACAAAGAGAAAATAATTTTACATGAACACACTTTCCATGGCCATGTTCGGCCATAGTTGGCCGAACTCTCTCTCTCTTCTTTCTTTTTTTCTCCTTCTCTCTTGAACTTTCTAATTATGGAAAGATGAATTGCCTTTCATGACCCACACACATATATATATATATATATATATAAGCATAGGCATATATGTATAGTACATGCCTCTTATTTTTCTCCAATTTTCTAGAAATTTCTCATATTACAAAAGATAAATTTGTGGCCTTACTTAGTCATTCCATGCATATTTATATATATATAGCTTCCACAATTATAGGGTGTACACATGTGCCATTCCATGGCATGAAAATATTGGCCAACACATGGGTGGGGCCCACGGCCACCTTGGCCTTTTGGCCATTTCATGAAATCATTTTTCCAACTTTTAGCCTCCAATTTCTCCTTATCCCAAATTTACCCTTAATACTCCATACCAATAAAAAGGGTGAATATGCAACTTATGCATTCTAAAAAAATTATAACCTTGTTCCTAACTTTTTGCCATTAACTCGAAATATCCAAACGTACAAAATGCGAGGTATAACAGGTACTGGGGTTAAATGATCACATCGAGGTCAAAAGAGGTAAGGGAGTTTGTTAGAAATCCTGAAATTCGTCTAAGTCTGAGACAATTTTTAGTAATGACCAGGTTTTGGGTATTTGCATTGGGAATTTGGGAAAACTCAACACATGAAATTGTAGGTATTTGAAATACCTTTCCAATTATATAAAGTGGGGCTCAAACCGAGCTACGTACAGGGAGTTATGATCGTATTACTGAGCAAATGTCGATTATCGAAAACGTGTGCTAAGCATGCGTCGTGGGCCCATCGCGGTAAATCCAGCTACGGATAAAATTATGTTCAGGCATTGGAGCTACGTCGTGTGGACAATGAGGATCCCATGATCAGGCATTGCACCCGCGATGCGAGCTCAACGCGGATCAGCTTATTTTTTTCGTGTTCCGAATTTTCTTTAAGTCCTACCTCGTTGTGTTATTTCCTACTTCGTTCCAAATCCATATTTCTGAGGAAAAGAATCGTAGAAAAGTCTCTCTAACCCTAAGGTGAGTTCCCACTCAATCTTGATCATTCCCATACCATATTCATCCCCTCTTGATAATAAATCATCTCTCTAAAACCCTAGTTTCTTGAAATCTCAAGAAGAAAATGATAGAGGCGTGTGGAGTTCGTCTAAGAGGTAAAGTTTATGAATTTTCCTAGTATTAATAAAGTTTGGGTTGGAGTAGAAAGTTTTATAAGGTTGGAATCCGTTGGTGATTCATGAAAGGCTTTAAGAACCCATTTATAGGCTTAGAAAAAGACCTAGATTTGGAATAAGGGTAGAAACCCCTAGAGTTCATTAAAGTTCTAAACTTTGTCATTTAAAAACCTTTGTAGTGTGATTTTTGAAATTTGAAGAATCCGGTTGCTAGCTTATAACGGGATTAGTGGTATGTCTCTTTTTGAACATACTTTTTCGAACGGTTTTTATGAACTCTTCGGTTGTGGTTTGTGTGCGTGAGGGAAAAACTCACATTAAACCTTGTTTGTACTATATTATATATACGTATTCATTATTGTTTCTCTCCCTAAAGGATGATTGAAGAATTGAGATATAAAGCTTTGGTATTCGAACTTGAATTAACCCATAGGGATGTTTAAACTTGATAATTGGAAAGCTAGACTGTCTCATGTGAATGCTCTATAATGGATTGTGTTGAACTTAAAACTTTTTTAAAGAAGGGAACCAGGTTTCTAAAATTTGAAATGATTTGATGTACCCCTATAATGGGATGATATACATAATCCTTAATGAATAATGTGACTATCATGAAAAGACTTGTGAGTCGGCTTCCATGCCATGATTTGAGTGATTCGGCTTCTATGCCAGGATTGTGATTCAGCTCTTTTCCCATGATTTATATTGTTTGTGTTTTTCCTAGCTACTCGCGAGGAAAGGTAGTCACTATGGATCCTAGTGGGGCAAGCCTAGCCATTCCGGAGGAAGAGTGGTCATTGAGGGTCACACACCCCGATGTGGTATTTGCCTAACTATTCGAGAGGAAGGATAGTCATCGTGGGTCAAATTTCCCCAGTGTGGTTCTTCTATGCTGTTTAGGGAACCTTACATGGTAATCCCTTCATTTTACTTACTTGGGCCTGTATTGGCAGGTGTTATACTTTGTTTGCCTGTGAGTGGCTTATTGATGATAATGAACTCGTTTGGCTGTGAGTGGCTTGTTGACGATAATGAACTTGTTTGCTTATGAGTGGCTTATTGACGATAATGAACTTGTTTGCCTGTGAGTGGCTTATAGACGATAATGAACTTGTTTGCCTGTGAGTGGCTTGTTAATGATATTGGACTTCAAATGGAAAGACTCAAATTCTAATTTACAGCATAATGGATTGGAAAAGATATAAATCATTCTTAATGGTTTCTATGATGGTTATAAAGTTGTTGAATTATCTTACCTCTGGATTTGTCAACTGCTTTGCACTTGAACGGTATTACTGATCCTAATTAATTTATTTTGCTATATTACCTATTGTCCACGAGACACTCACTGAGTACCCCGTACTCAAGCATACTATTGTTGTTTTTGATGGTGTGTTAGGTAATATTAAAGAGCCAGTTTGTGACTCGCCGATGACTTAGGGGAACTTGCTACTTCTCATGATCTTTCGGTGATCCCACATGTTTGATCGTGGGGCACCTCTCCACATTATATTTCATTTACTTAGATTGTTGGGCTGCATCCCGAGACTTTAGACACTCTTTATTTCGTAGAAGCTCCTTAGACGGTTGTTGAACTATGGATAGTGTTATGGATGCTTTTCCATGATTGTTGGAGCATGTTACCACATATTATTTAAGTATGGATTTAGACTTCCATTGTTTTGTTTTAATGAGCATGACTTTATCTCGGATATATGCTAAGGTTGTGTCTCTTACTTGTTAGAAAATGGCTGATTTGAAAGTATTAAATGTTTTCCATATATTATAAGGTTCTTCCGATGTTGTTTATGACATCGGATGCCGGTCACGCCTAGGGTGGGTTTTAGGGCGTGACAAGCTTGGTATTAGAGCCAGGTTAGATGTGTCCTAGGATGTGTCCATGTCTGTGGAGCAGTGTCGAGTGAAGTCTTCCTTGTGCAGCCTGATAACCTGCATGATCGAAAGACTACCAGGGCATTTATAAGTGTTTTTTATTCTTCTTTATTCTAGATTGTGCTATACAGTTTGAACTCCTTTAGGATCATCCTGACGTGTTCGTTAATTCGTTTTTCACAAAAATGGCTTTAACTCGTGCGGGAGTTGCTAACCAAGAGAGTAATGGTGCTTCTTATTCATCGTCTTGCAGACGAACCGCTAGGATCACTTACCGCACCACTGCTGAGACTCTTATTGGGTTTGAGAAGGGTAATGGAAACCAAGCACCACCTGCTCCAGCTGCCCCTGCTGGGGGCGTGGGTGAAATTGGATCGATGCAGAATGTGATCCAAATGCTTACTACTCTTGTTGAAGCCTAACAACAACGTGGGGGTGCAGATCCGACACTTAGTGGTGGGGGAAGGCTTAAGCACTTTTTTGGGGCTGAATGCACCCAAGTTCTTTGGTTCACGAGAAGGAGATGATCCCAGTACTTTATGGATGAGACATTCAAAGCTCTAAGGGCCATGAATGCTCATAGTTCTGAACCTGTGGACTTTGTATCGTACCAATTGAAAGATGTTGCCCATGCTTGGTTCGAATTGTGGGAGACTGAGTGGGACAACAATGCTCCAGCTCCTACTTGAGCTGAATTTGAGGGAGCATTAATGGAGAGATTTCTGTCTGATGAGGAACGGTTTGCTCTTGCCGCTAAGTTTGAAAAGATTTAGCAAGGCACTATGTCCGTTCGTAAGTACAGTTTGAAGTTTACTTTTCTGGAAAGGTATGCAACGTATATGATTCCTACTGAAACGTACAAGTTGAGCCGATTTGTGCATGGGTTAGTACCACGTATCAAGTCTACGTGTGTTGCTGCTGTGATGTCTCCTACATGTACATTTTCATCCTTGGTTGGGTTCGCTGAGCAACAAGAGAATTGGAAGGGCGAAGAGAGGCTGGAAAGGGAAAAAATAAAGAAGGCTCGATCTGCGGGTGGGTTCAGTGGTTCGCAAAATGGGGGGCAAAACAAAGGGTATTCTGCACCTTCTTAGGCCGACGCTTATTCTAATGCCAGTGATCCATCCGGAAGGCAAGTCTAGAGGAATAACAATCAGAACAGGTATTCGCACGGTTGTAATAGGCACTCATCTGGATGGGAGGATCGTATTTTTCATAATTGTGGTATAAGGGGTCACATGAAGAGGGAGTGTAGGGAGTGGTTACATGAAATGGCTATATCTTTGGGCCAGAGAAACAATTCGCCTGCACCTGTTGCCGCTAGGAATCTGCCTGCTGGTAATACTAATAACGCTCCTAATGCTCGTGGTAATGGGACAGGTAAAGCGGTTGCTAACACCGCTAATGGGGGTCAAGCCCGACTTTATGGTTTGACTGGTAGGGAGGCAGTTGAAGCCTCAGATGTTGTGGGCACAGATATTCTCACTATTTTCTCTTTTGATGCATACTCGTTGATTGATCCGGACTCAAACCTCTCATATGTGACACCATATTTTGCTCTCGATTTTGGTATGGAACCTGAACAACTGCGTGAACCCTTTTCTATGGATACTCCTACAGGTGTCCCTGTTATTGCCTCTAGAGTTTATAGAAATTGTGTGGTTGTAGTTAAGGGTCGTGAATCTAGAGCTGACTTATTTGAGCTAGAGATGATAGATTTTGATGTAATTATGGGGATGTATTGGTTAGATGTTTGTTATGCAAATGTGGACTTTCATTATAAGTTAGTTCGATTTCCTTTCCCCGCTGAACCGGTTATTGTGTGGAAGGGAGAAATTGGTAAGCCTAGGGGTAGGTTTATCTCGTATCTTAAGGCTAGTAAAATGATTTCGAAGTGATGTATTTACCATCTAGTTCCTGTCAATGATACTCAAGCCGTAGTGCCAGAGTTTAAGTCCGTCCCTATAGTTAATGAGTTTCCCGAAGTGTTTCCCGAAGATCTTTCGAGTATCCCTCCTGATAGAGTTATTGATTTTGGGATAAATGTTCTTCCCGAAACTCAACCAATCTCTATCTCACCTTATCGTATGGCTCCGGTAGAGCTAAGATAATTGGAAGATCAATTGAAAGACTTTTTGCATAAAGGGTTTATTCGACCAAGTACCTCGCCTTGGGGTGCTCTGATCTTGTTTATCCGAAAGAAGGATGGTTCTCTCAGAATGTGTGTTGATTACCGTTAGCTGAATAGGGTGACTGTCAATAATAAATATCCTTTGCCTTGGGTAGATGACTTGATCGACTAACTTTAGGGTGCTAAGTTTTTTTCTAAGATCGACTTGCGGTCTGGGTACCATCAGCTAAAGATAAAAGAGAAAGATATACTGAAAACAACGTTTCGTAGTCGGTATGGACATTTTGAATTTCTAGTGATGTCCTTCGGTCTAACTAATGCCCCTGCTTTTTTATGGACCTGATGAACCATGTATTCAAGCCTTTTCTTGATCGTTTTATCTTTCTGTTTATTGATGATATCCTGGTCTATTCGAGAAGTAGTGAGGAGCATGCAGGGCACTTGAGAATAACATTGAAAACACTTGAAGAGAATAAGCTCTATGCTAAATTTTCTAAGTATGAATTCTGGCTTAATTCTGTTGCTTTCTTGGGTCATATAGTTTCTAGTGATGGTATCAAGGTTGATCCTCAAAAAATTTCAGCAGTTAAAGACTGGCCAAGACCCATGGGTGCGACGGACATTCTGCAATCTCTTAGGCTTAGCTGGTTATTATCGGAAGTTTGTGGGAGGTTTCTCATCTATAGCTGGCTTAGCTGGTTATTATCGGAAGTTTGTGGGAGGTTTCTCATCTATAGCTGCACCTCTGACGAGGTTATCAGAAAATGACTAAGTTACAGTGGTCGGAAGCCTATGAGAAGAGCTTTCAATAGCTCAAGGCAAGATAGACGTCAGCTCCTGTTTTAACTCTACCTTTGGGTTTCGGAGGCTACACAATTTATTGTGATGCTTCCCGAATTGGGTTGGGTTGTGTTTTGATGCAAAATGGCATGGTGACGCTTATGCTTCCCGTCAGCTGAAGAAGCACGAAGAGAATTATCCAACTCATGACTTAGAATTGGCTGCTGTGGTGTTCACATTAAAAATCTTGCGTCATCACTTGTATGGGGAATATTGTGATGTTTTTACCAATCACAAAAGACTACAACATATCTTCAAGCAGCCAAAATTAAATCTCAGACATAGAAAATGGTTAGAGTTATTGAAGGATTACGACTTGAACATTTTGTATCATCCTGATAAGGTGAATGTTGTTGCTGATGCATTAAGCCGGAAATCTATGGGTACGTTAGCATATTTTCATGCTCGGCAGATGCCAATGGGCAGAGAAATTCGGAGACTCGCTAGCTTTGGAGTCTGACTTGATCAAACTAAAGATGGGGATTTAGTGGGAATCACACCCACGCGATCAGATATTGTGGAGAGAATCAAGTCGAAGCAATACGACTGTTGGTGAAACTGCAAGATGGAGTAGAAAAGGGCGAGTACACTTCATTCACAGTTGGGGTTGATTACGATGTTCGAACATTGCAGGGATGTCTATGTGTTCCCAATGTTGATTGTTTATGAAAAGAATTGTTGGTAGAGGCGCATAGTTCTAAATACTCTGTGCATCCGGGATCCACCCAGATGTGTAAAGATTTGAAGCAACACTATTGGTGGAAGAACATAAAGGTTGACATTTCTAACTTTGTGGCTAAGTGTTTAAACTATCAATAGGTTAAGGCTGAACATCAAAGGCCTGGAGGCCTGGCTCAGAATATCAAAATTCGGCAATGAAAGTGGGAGGTGATCAATATGGATTTTGTTGTGGGTTTACCCCACACAAAGGCCATGTTTGATTCGATTTGGGTAATCGTGGACAGACTCACAAAGTCTGCCCATTTTCTTCCCATGGAGGCGATAAATATCGCGGCGCAGTACGCCAAGTTATATCTAAAGGAGATAGTTAGATTTCATGGGATTCCGACATCCATCATATCTGACAGAGGTACGCAATTTATTGGTCATTTTTGGAAATCGTTCCAAAAGGGTTTGGGAACTCGCGTGAACTTGTGTACTGCTTTTCATTCTCTGACGGACAGGCAACTAGAGAGAACTATTCAGATTCTGGAAGACATGTTGAGGGCGTGCGCCATTGAATTTAGGGGTAATTGGGATGAGCAACTACCTCTTGTCGAGTTTGCTTACAACAACAGTTATCAAGCAAGTATTCAAATGGGTCCTTATGAAGCTCTTTATCGGAGGCATTGCAGATTGCTAATTGGATGGTTTGAACCGATCGAAGTAGAGATATTGGATCCTGACTCAGTTCATGAAGCAATTGAGATGGTGAACCTCATTATGCAATAACTCAAGACAGCTCAGAATAGACAGAAGTCGTATACGGACATGCGACGTCGCGAGCTAGAGTTTGCAATAGGTGACAAGGTGTTCCTAAAGGTGTCACCAATGAAAGGAGTTATGTGGTTTGGTAGAAAGGGTAAGCTTAGCCCTCGTTTTATTGGCCCATATAAGATTTTGGGAAGAATTGGGAAAGTGGCTTACAAGTTGAAGTTACCATCTAAGATGGCTATGGTACACCCTGTGTTTCACATTTCAATATTGAGGTTGTACAAGCCTGACCCTTCTCATCTCCTGAATCACGACGAGATTGAAATCAATGAAGGGTTGTCTTATGAAGAGGAACCTGTGCAAGTCTTGGATTGTCAAGTAAGGAGGTTGAGAATGAAAGATATGGCTTCGATTAAAGTCCTGTGGCGTAATCATAATATTGAAGAAGCTACTTAGGAAGCCGAGTAGAACATGAAGAGGAGATATCCATGTTTTTTCCCTGCTACAGGTATGTGTTGCACCTTTCGGTTGTGTTTTCCTGTGAAAGTTTGGAGTGGAGTGTGAATCTCCCACTATTGAGTTTAGGCTTGAATGATGCATTCATGATGTAGGTAATCATATGTTATCTCTGAGGATGCTTCACTTTACTAATGGAACTCTTGAAATTCTTAAAAATTTAAGGTTTAGCAAAGAATCTCATGCCATGACTTTCATTCGGGGACAAATGATCCTAAAGAGGAGATAATGTAACATACTGTAAATTCAAGTTAGGTGTGAATGTGAAATGATTGGGGTTTAGATTTCATCTTAGTTATATGGATCCCTTCAGGATGGGTACAGGTGTTAAATGATCTCTTCGTGGTCAAGCGAGGTAAGGGAGTTCGTTAGAAATCCTGAAATTCGTCTAAGTCTGAGACAGTTTTCAGTAATGACCAGTTTTTTGATATTTATGTTTGGAATTTGGGAAAACTCAAAGCATGAAAGTTATAGGTATCGAAAATACCTTTCCAAATATATAAAGTGGGGCTCAAACTAAGCTACGTGCAGGGAGTTATGATCATGTTACTGAGCGAATGTCGATTATTGAAAAAATGTGTTAAGCGTGCGTTGCGGGCCCATCGCGGAAAATCCAGCGGTGGACAAAATTAGGTTCAAGCATTGGAGCTGAATTGTGTGGCCAACGCGGATCCCATGATCAGGCGTTGAACCCGCGACGCGAGCTCAACCTGGATCGGGTTATTTTTTTCTTGTTTCGAATTTTCTTTAAGTCCTACCTCGTTGTGTTATTTCCCACTTCATTCCAAATCAATATTTCTGAGGAAAAGAATCCTAGATAAGTCTGTCTAACCCTATGGTGAGTTTCCACTCAATCTTGATCATTCCCACACCATATTCATCCCCTCTTGATAATAAATCATCTCTCTAAAACCCTAAGTTCTTGAAATCTAAAGTCGAAAAGGATAGAGGTGTGGAGTTTGTCTAAGAGGTAAAGTTTCTGAATTTTCCTAGTATTAATAAAGTTTGGGTTAGAGTAGAAAGTTCTACAAGGTTGGAATCAGTTGGTGATTTATGAAAGCGTTCAAGAACCCGTTTATAGGCTTAGGAAAAGCCCTAGATTTCGAATAAGAGTAGAAACCCCTAGAGTTCGTTAAAGTTCTAAACTTTGTCATTTAAAAACCATTGTAGTGTGATTGTTGAACTTGGAAGAATTCGGTTGCTAGCTTATAACAGTTTTAGAGGTATGTCTCTTTTTTAACATACTTTTTCGAACAGTTCTTATGAACTCTTCGGTCGTGGTTTGTGTGCGTGAGGGACAAGCCCGCATCCTTGTTTGTACTATATTATATATACGTATTCATGATTGTTTTCCCTCTCTAAAGGATGGTTGAAAAATTGAGATATAAAGCTTTGGTATTCGAACTTGAATTAACCCATAAGGGATGTTTAATCATGATAATTGGAAAACTTGGATATCTCATGTGAATGCTCTATAATGGATTGTGTTGAACTTGAAACTTGTTTAAAGAAGTGAAGCTAGTTTATAAAAATTGAAATAATTTGATGTACACCTATAATGGGATGATGAACCCCTATAATGGGATGATGAACATAATCCTTAATGAATAATGTGCCTATCATGATATAACTTGTGATTCGGCTTCCATGCCATGATTTGTGTGATTTGGATTCTATGCTAGGATTGTGATTCAGCTCTTTTGCCATGATTTATATTGTTTGTGTTTTTCCTAGCTACTCGGGAGGAAGGTAGTCACTATGGATCCTAGTGGGGCTAGCCTAGCCATTCAGGAGGAAGAGTGGTCATCGAGGGTTACACACCCCGTATTAGCCTAACTATTCGGGAGGAAGGCTAGTCAGTGTGGGTCAAATTGCCCCGGTATGGTGCTTCTATGCTGTTTAGGGAACCTTACAAGGTCATCCTTTCATTTTACCGACTTGGGCCCGTATTGGCATTTGTTATACTTTGTTTGTCTGTGAGTGGCTTATTGATGATAATGAACTTGTTTGCCTGTGAGTGGCTTGTTGATGATAATGAACTTGTTTTCTTGTGAGAGGCTTATTGACTATAATAAACTTGTTTGCATGTGAGTGGCTTATTGACGATAATGAACTTGTTTGCCTGTGAGTGGTTTGTTGATAATATTGGGCTTCAAATGGAAACACTCAAATTGTAATTTACAGCATAATGGATTGGAAAATATATAAATCATTCTTAATGGTTTCTTTGATAGTTATAAAGTTGTTGGATTATCTTACCTTTGGATTTGTCAAGTGCTTTACATTTGAACGGTATTACTAATCCTAATTAATTTATTTTGCTATATTATCTATTATCCCTGAGACACTCACTGAGTACCCAGTACTCAGGCATACTGTTGTTATTTTTGATGGTATGTTAGGTAACATTGAAGAGTAGGTGCGTGACGCGCCGACGACTTAGGGGAACTTGCTACTTCTCGAGATCTTTCGGTGAGCCCACATGTTTGTTCGTGGGGCACCTCTCTAAATTATATTTCATTTACTTAGATTGTTGGGCTGCGTCCCGAGACTTTAGACACTCTTTATTTCGTAGAAGCTCCTTAGACGGTTGTTGAACTATGGATAGTGTTATGGATGTTTTTCCATGATTGTTGGAGCATGTTGCCACACATTATTTAAGTATGGATTTAGAATTCCGCTGTTTTGTTTTAATGAGCATGACTTTATCTCGGATATATGCTAAGGTTGTGTCTCTTACTTATTAGAAAATGGCTGATTTGAAAGTATTAAACGTTTTCCATATATTATAAGGTTCTTCTAATGTTGTTCATGACATCGGATGCTGGTCATTTCTAGGGTGGTTTTGGGGCGTGACAAGCTAGGTGATATAGTGAGGTTCTCACAGTTCGGAGTTAAAGTTGGGCAGCACAGTGAGTGGTCACAGTTCTATGATAAATGACCTCGGCCAGTAAAGTGACTGGTAGTCGGACCTCGCGAGTGCCCATGGGTTATGACTATATGGCATGGCCTCTAATATGTGTGTATGGGGATAGATATTGGCCATTGCCCTTCATCTCATTCAATCATTCATTCATTATACAATCCTTCCTATTGATTACATGCTTACCTGTTGCCTTATATGAAAACATGATTCTTGGCCATAATTAGAAGGTTTAGTAGTGTTAGTGCTAGGTACTGTGTATTCAGTTTTTATATGCTTTGTGTGTGGTTCCTTCGTTGTCAGCCTATGATACCTACGGAGTAGTTGTACTCATACTACACTTGCTGCACTTTGTGTAGATGCAGACCTGTGCTCCAGTTCCAGACCTCGTGGTTGATTCGAGGTTATTCTATTCCAGATTTTAGGGTGAGCTACCAGTTAGACCTGTAGCCCTGGATTTTCTTTGTATTATTATGTCTATTTACTTTTCAAGACAACTATCTATTTTTGATTTCTAAGGCTTGTAATTTCCAAGCTCTTGCCCACGTTAGACCAGGTTTTAGGATAATAAAGGGTATTTTTCTGCACTGATCTATATATTCATACTACGATTGTTGGATAATGTTTTTAGTGTATTTAACTTTCTGCTCACTTGTCAAATGATTTGGCTACCACGGCGCAGTTTGCCTACCGGTGGGACAGTGTAGGTGTCATGATGACCCGTGATTGGGTCGTGACACTTCATTACGTTCAACGAGATATTTAGCATTAGCAATCTAATTGTTTGGCTATTTCAATCGGTGTGTACTTGAGCCACATTAACAAATTTAACTATACTGGTTTTTGAGTAGACAATTACAACATGATCAAGCCTGCATTAAGAGTTTTACTTTTTTTAAGTTAGGTCATATTTCACACTAGACATTCCCAACTCAACTCCAACTAATCATTCCATCTCGTAACAAACATATGAATCTTTCAAGCATAATATTTAAGCTTTTTGCACCTTCCCAGCATGTCTAAAGATATTATCCTACTTAGAGTGTGAAAGTGAAACTTTAAGTGACCCATTTCAGTATTTTAAAGCTTGAAAGCTTTCGGCTTTTCACCAACATCACTATTGTGCCTTGAAGACCCTCAAGCTAAAACTTGAGAAAAAACTCTCTATTCTCTGTCTTAGAAACCCCATGCAAACCCTAAACTAATCAGTTGTAGTGCCAAGAATAATTGATGAAACAAACCCTTCTAGTAAAGTGGTCAAAGACAGTAGTTCTGTAACTTTGCACAATGAGGATCAGGAAAATGTTGAAATGGTTTAAGTAAAGGATAGGATAGAAGATACACAGGATCAACAGAAGTCATTAGGTGATGAGAATGTTGCCATTGAAGTCATTGGGTCATATCCACCAGTTGTGGAGACAACAGTTCCTTCTAAGGAACAGACACTGATACAGGTTACTAAGGATCATGAAAAGCAGGTGTTCAACCAAAGAAAGCAGTCTCAATTAAAAAAATTGCATGATATGCTATCCCATAACATTGATCCTACAGAAATCACGACATAGAGTAGCAAGAGGGGTTCAGTCAAGTCCAAAGATACTACAGAAAATGAAACCATTAATCAAGTTTTTGAATTGGTGGAAATGGAAGCTGGTATTTCTCAAAATTTGCAACAAAAAAGGAACAAGAAGTCCAAGAAACAAATTTCTACAAATACACAACCAACAAGAGTGTTACCAAAGAGGGGGTCTAGTAAGCCAAGTTTTAAATGATGATCAAGACTCTATTTTGGAACATAAGATTAGTAAACACATAGCAAGCCTTTCACGGGGTTCAAATTATGCACAAACAAATTAAATTTTACATTATTGCTTTGATGGAACTATTTCAACACTTTGGACACATTTAGAAGTACAAAAGAAGGTTGGGTATGAAGTATGTTCACTCTAACTGTAATGGCAAGATCTGGTTTTTTGTGGATGACAATATAGATGTGGAGATTCTCGAGGATACTGAGCAACAAATTTCCATTGAACACTTCCTGCATGGTTTTGGTAGATCAATGGTGACAACTTTAGTTTATGCAAAGTGTTGAGCCATAGAAAGGATTGTATTATGGGATAGTTTGTATTGCCTGGCTAATCACATGATAGATCTTTGGGTTAAGGGATATTTTAATGTGAGCATGAATGAAGAAGATAATATAGGAGGATTACTAGTGTTCCCTCATCAATATATTGATTTTGCATTCTGTATTAATTCATGCGAATTACTTGAAGTGGTGTTTAAAGGGAGTCCATTCACCCGGTAGAATTTAAGAGCTGCCAATGATTGCATATTTAAGAGACTAGACAGGATACTCTCAAATGATCTTCTATAAGGATGGTTTGGACAGATGGAAGTGGAACATCTTTCTAGAATAGGATAAAACCATGTTCCAGTGCTACTTACATGTGGGGATCAAACTTAGCAATTCAGCAAACCTTTCAGATTTCTGAAGTTTTAGATAGAACATGAGTCCTTTATAGAGGTAAGGTAAAAACTGCTTTATCAAGCAACTGACTATCAGAGAAGACAATGTGAGAATCAAGGAGCAGTTATTTGAAGAAGATCCTTCAACAATGAATAAGATGGTATTACAGAAGCCCCAAGCAGAAATGAAGAGATATGTTCACTATGAGGAAGAGTTTTGGAGACAGAAATCAACTCTTACTTGTTTTTCAGATAGAGATAAAAACACCAAATTATTCCATAACATTTTAAATGCAAGAAGGAAGAGGTTACAATTCAAGAGAATTCAAAATCTTTGCAGGCAACTGGATTGAAATAGTATATCAACTGGCCAGTGAAGCAATAAGTTTCTATCATCAACAATTCACTCAAGAAAGTGAGCCAACTAATATTGCACTCCTGCAACATGTAGCAGCTATGGTTTCTCAAGGTGATAATTCAAAGATCACTAGTGTTCCTACTTTGGAGGATGTCTAGAAACCAGTTATTGAATTACCAGGAGAGAGTTCAAGTGGAACAGATGGAATGCCTGCATGTTTTTTCAAGTCTGTTGGGATATTATAGGTGTTGATGTGTAGAATGTTATAAAAGCTTTCTTTGAGGGTCAAACTTTACAAAAGTCCATCACACATACCAATCTTGGTCTCTTGCCAAAGAAGAACATTATTGAGACTTTCTCTTATTTGAGACCTATAAGACTCGGTAACTTCATCAACAAGGTCATATCAAGGGTGGTGCATGATAAGCTGGAGACTCTACCACTCTCTATGATTTTTGTTAATCAGTTTGGTTTTGTTAAAGGGAAGAACGTCATTGACAATATCCTATTGACAGAAGAGAGAGTAACATATATTAGACTGAGATGGAAACCATGAAATATAGTTCTCAAATTTGATATAATAAAGGTATATGATAGAGTGTCTTCGTTATTTTGATTTAAGGTCTTTGAGAAAAATAGGATTTGCAGAATAATCATTGATATAGTGGAGGCTAATTGCAAATAACCGGTATTCAATTCTTCTGAATGGGCAAGAACATGATTTTTTTCATTCCACCAGGAAAGTGAAGCAAGGTGACCCCTTATCTCCAGCATTATTCATTTTATCTGCTGAAGTCCTGACTAGAGAACTGAATTCTTTATATAAAAATAGTAACTTTAGAGGTTAAGGAATGCCAAAATGGAGTGCTAATCATCTTTCCTATATTGCTGACACCATAATCTTTACATGTGCTGACACTAAATCATTGGAACTCATAATGGGCACTTTGCAGGATTATGAACAGATTTCATACCATAAAATCAATAAAGGAAAGAGTTTTTTTTTTATATGCATAGCAATGTTTCAAATATCTTTGGTACAACAGGTTGAATCTGCCATAGGTTTTCCAGAGGTATTTTTCCTTTCACATTCTTGGGATGCCCCATAACACATGCAAGAAAGAGAAAAGTTGATTACAATGAGCTGATAAAGAAGGTGAAAAATAAATTGCAATCTTGGAAAGGTAGACTATTATCATATGGAGGAAAGGTAGTTTTAGACACGAGTGTTCTTCAGAGCTCCATTTGTTATTAGTAATAAGACCACCAAAATGTGTTATAAATGAACTGCATAAAGTTTTTGCAAAATTCTTTTGGAACAACAAATAAGAAGGAAGATGTAGACATTGGTCTTCATGGTTAAAGATGTGCTTACCAAAAGATGAAGGGAGCTTAGGATTTAGATCAATTTTTGATGTATCCAAAAGTTTTATATGCCAAGTCATGGTGGAGATTTAGAACTACTAATACACTATGGGCTAATTATGCTTGGAACAAATACTGCAAAAAATAGTTTTCTCAGACTGTTCAGTGGAAATGAGGTTCTCAAGTATGGAAGATGATCCTTGTAGCTAGGGATAGTATGGAACAGAAGATGTGGTGAAAACCCAAAAGTGGCACTACAAATGTATTGTATGACAACTGGTCAAAATTGGGAGCATTGTACTATGTTATTCCTGAAAACTTTCAAGTGGATGAGAGGGCTCAAATGTGCAAGAACTTATGGAGGATGGGAGATGGAATGTGTGTAAGTTGCAGCAAATATTCCCAGATGCCATTGTAGATCACAGCACTCAAGAGTTGGAAATTCATGAAACATCAGAGGAATGGGATAAACCATGGTAAATAATGGCAGCTTTTGGTAAGTTCACTGTTCGTAGTGCATGGGAACTGCTAAGGCAGAAATCCCATAATTCTGATTATTTAAAGAATCTGTTAAAAAAAGGTTTACCTTTTAAAATTTCTTTCTTTTTATGGAGATTGTGGAAGTTCAAACTACAAGTTGGTGAGGTGCTAAGAAGCATTGGGATGGATATAGAAGTTACGTGTTGTTGTTGTACTAATAGACAATATGAAACAATAGATCATTTGCTTATCGCAGGTACAGTAGCAGCTAAAGTGTGGAGATGCTTCAATGCTTCTGTAGGTATAACTAGCCCATCAATGCAAATTAAGCAAGTTGTGAAATTATAGTGGAATGTTGCATGTCCTCCAAAGCTCAAAACAGTGTTCATAGCATTATCATCCATAATCATGTGGCAGATATGAAAATTGAGGAACACGGTTTTGCATGGAGGTTTAATTTCAATCAACAAGATGATATATGAGATCAATATAATTATCCACCTACTGGGCAGGACCATATTTCCTTGGCAACATCACATACAAAAATACTTAGCTCAGATCATTTAGTTGTTTGAAGCATAAAGGCCAAGAATTGTGTGCAAAACGGTAAAATAGAGTTTTCCTATGAAAGGTTAGTACAAATGTAATTTTGATGGTGCTTAAAAAGGGAATCCATACCAAGCTCTATGGATTTTGGTATTAGAAATGATGCTAGAAACTTGGTACATCTTTGCCAGAAAGAGAATTACAAAAGTTACAAACTTAGTTGCAGAAGTTGTTGCTATTAAGATGGGATTGGAATATTGTGTATCTCAGTCTTTAACACCTTTGGTACTGGAACTGACTCAATGACAGTGAAGATGATATTATCAGGAAAATGGGAAATCCCATGGAGTATTGGTATTGTTGTTATTGACATCAATAGGCTGAGAAGGGATAAGGTGGTTCAGGTGGAGCATGTCCTAAGGGAAGGAATTGGACTAGAAGATTTTTTAGCTAACAATATTTTTTATTTTGCAGGTTATTAGAAGCTCAACAACTTCAATGATCTTCCTACCAAATCCAGACAAACACTCAACATAGAGAAACCTTAAATTCCATATATGATGTTCAGAAATGCAAAGAATCGCGGGATTGATATTCTAGAAGATTAGAAGCAGTATCTGAAATACTACAGAACAAGAAAACTACAGTTTGTGTCAACACTTCCATGCTCAAATTGATAACAACCTAATTGAAAACTCTATGAAAGTAAACAAAAACAAAGCAGAAATTAAAGGATAGATGAGAATTGGGGATGAGAGGATTAAAGGATAAAAACTAGACCCAATTGATAATGAATTCTATAGGAAAACTTAGGTATGTTAAACCTAAACCCTCCTAATTGGAATTCAACCAAAAGAACCTAAGTTACTTGAATTCAAAGAAGACTCAATTTGGGAAACCACAAATGAGCAATCCTAATGGGAATTCAATGGAAATGCAATTCATTTAGAAACTAAGAAATAAAACTCTATTAACCAAACAAACTATGATTAATAAGTATCTAAACAATCTCTCAACTCAAAAGTTGCATCAATATTCAAGGTTAGGTGCAAATGAAAGACTATATACTCTATTTATACTAAGTCTCTTACAAGAAAGACTGTAAAGTGGCTCTTTACGAAAATAACCCCCACATGGGGCCTTCAAATAATCACACACCCAATGCTTGCAATTATGACCTCAATTTGCAACCTTAGCCTTGAATTGGATTCTTAACCAAGATTTACAACCTTTAGCCATGAATTGGACTTCTAGCCTCTTTTGCGCTCCTAGCAACTTTGTGTAGTGGTCCCTTCAAGATCCTCCCAAGCTACCTCCCAAATGTTGTATACTCTTGAAATCCTCTCCTCAAGCTCTTCCAACTCTCATCTCCTCATGAACATGCCTTGAAGTAATTGGAGCTCCCTTGCTTGGCTATATGTGAAAGGCCTTGAGGGACTTGTGCCAATTAGGATCATATCATCCTCCCCTTCTTGGAGAAGATTCGTCCGCGAATCTAAGGGCATACCTACAACACTAGAGGAAAGA
The DNA here is from genome assembly GCF_029784015.1 of Lycium ferocissimum. NCBI lineage: Eukaryota > Viridiplantae > Streptophyta > Magnoliopsida > Solanales > Solanaceae > Lycium > Lycium ferocissimum. The sequence goes on from NW_026726431.1 coordinate 34,292, forward strand.
TCACTTATATTGAAGACATTATGCACATTATACTCACTTGGTAAGTCAATCTTGTAGGCATTGTCATTGATCTTATCAAAGACTTTGAATGGTCCAACTCCTCTTGGACTCAATTTTCCTTTCCTCAATTGGGGAAACCTCTCTTTTTGAAAGTGAACCCGAACTGTCACGACCCAACCCCGTAAGCCGTGACTAGTGCCCGAGCTGGACACTCGTATACACCTATTAACTACTCGTCCACAACTTGCATAATAAAGAACTTATATATAGAAAGGCATGATGTCGTCTCAAAACTGTCGCATATCTATACATATCATAACAACCTGTCTCCCGGGGGAGTTACAAACATCAACAGATAACACCACATACGAGTCGGCAAGGCTGTCATAATGTAGGGGAACGTCCCAACTATATACGTGCAAGCCGACAAGGCTGCCACTACGAATGGGAACGTCCCAAAACATAAGTCATACGGACACGACTGAACAGCAACCATATACAACCCACACAAGTGCCTACAAACCTCTAAGAGTAACAACAGTATCATATGACGGGACAGGGCCCCGCCGTACCCCTAAATAGACATATGTATAACGAAAGTGTCTGTACCGAGAATATAGGCTACGAAACAAAGGAGCACTCCAAGACAGCTGAATGAAAGTCCTAAGCTGGCAGATCACCAAAACGAGTATATATACCTGTGGGCATGAAACGCAGCCCCCCGAAGAAAGGGGGTCAGTACGGAATGTGTACTGAGCATGTAAAGCATGAAATACAGTAAACAGGATCATACTGAAATAAGGAATATAGAAAATTAGTACAATAACCAGAAAACCATAAGGCTTGCCTCTGAAACATAAATCATACGTGTCAATATCATACCCAGCCCATTATGGGACTGAGTGACATAAGTAAGTAATCATCATGCACATATGCATATATATAACGTGTCCCCGCCCTCTAGTGAGCGACTCGGTGAATAGAATCATCATATGCCATCCTGGCTGCCATCCCCGTATCATCATATCATCATGTCATCATATCATCATATACATATACATGTAACGTGTCCCGGCCCTCTAGTGAGGGACTTGGGGAATAATGCAGTGGAGTTGTGCTCGAATACGTGTCCTGGCCCGGGACTCAGTGAAAGAGGTAATAACAGCATGCACGAGCAGAGTAGTGAGAAACCATATGCATATAAATCATCTTTTAAGACTCTATAGATAAGTAGACAAATCAACGCTCAAGTATCAAACGATAGCCATGTTAAATCCGTTCTAAATGCCATTAGGACTACGTTAAAGAGAATCTCAGGGATCGTAGACATGTATCAACCCAATGCGAGCACACTTCGCCCATGAAAGTTACGGGCATTATTCGTAATAGAATCCTCTACGAAAGTATCAAACCAATCCGAGACCGCTTATGAAAGATAGGGACGTTATTCATTATAGAGTCCTCGACCATATTAAGAAGGCTAAAATCAAGAAGTGAATAAGAATCATAAACATGCTCGGAACTTATAAATAGAGTTACCCCGAGGCTCGTATCGTATCTTACCTACATTTAAGACATGCCAAAAGAAAGAAGGGATAGGCTTTACATACCTTGTCCACTTCCTAAGCTAATCCGAACTTAAGTCTCGGGTCCCAAGATCTACAGCAACGTCAGTAGATACCAAACATTAGCTATAGGTACTTAAGAATCCAATCCTAAGCTAGCACTTTAGTTAAAGAAATTTGGGCAGCATTTCCTTTATAAACTCAACAAACCTCGAGAATTCAACTCGGCCAAATCATCAACGACAATACCAACAACCATATTAACAACATCAACAATTAATTCAAAACGTATTCTAACGTTAGTAACTCCCTTCTACATAATTCGACGGCACTTCATTGACATTCAAATCAACCACATACAACACCACCCGCAATCTTCCAAACTCAATAAGAATAACAACGACGCATTCCTCGCTTTCAAATTCTTGAACTATACCGACAACCACACGTTAACAACATTATTCACAAAAATGCAAGAAATGATATTAACATCACATTAGCTTCTAAAACTGCCCACAAACAATTACAACTCCAACTTGAACCATTAAACCTTCATTTACATCATAGAATCCACAACAACAACAACCAAAAATACTAAATAAATTTAGTTCATCACTCCTATACAACACAACACCTACACGACTCAACACCAACACATAGGGTTCCATAAATTTCATTCATTTCTACACACTACAACATGCACAAACCATCCATAACACATGAAAAAGGAGATTAAACCTTACCTTTACCCCTTAACTTCTCAACTTGGCTAGGGTTTGTAAATTGCAAAAATGAATGCTTTGATTGCTCCAACAACTACTTCACATTATTAGGGACCTTCCAATTGGTTGGAATAATAGAAGAAAATTATTTTTTTGATCGATATTCAAGGGCACCAATTCGGCTAGCCATGGCCGAATATTTCTCCTCTCTTCTCCAAGTTTCTAGAGTTGTGAAAGTGATGAATATGTCTTGCTTGTCATCACTTATCTCTCTCTCTATATATATATATATAGCCCCTACAAATACAAGGTGGAAACATGCCCCACTCATGTCTTAAGGCAATCAAAATTAGCCAAGCCATGGGTGGGAGCCCACACTAACCACACGGCCACTTGTGGCTTTTTCATGAAATATTTTTTTCAACTTCTAGCCCCTAATTTTCCTTAATATTTCCACACCAATAGAATTTACAAGCAACTTGTGCATTAAACAAAATCGGAAAATAGCCTTGTCCTTAACTTATCGCAACTAGCTTAAAATATTCTAATGTACAAAATACGGGATATAACACGAACCCAATCATCGGGTTGGAATTCCACTTTCTTCCTACCATGGTTTTGTCTCTTGGACACTTTGGTGTTAATCTTGTCAATGCTTTCCCTAACCTTGGCAAGGATTTTCACCATTTTGGCAGCCTTTTTCTTTGCATCTAAACAAATAACAACATCACTAAACAAAGGGGTTAAGGTTAAGGGAATCGAAGGATTAAAACCATAACACACTTCAAATGGGGTCATGCCAATAGAGAAATGAAGAGACCGATTACAAGCAAACTTAACCAAAGGCAAACGACCCTCCCAAGAAGTGGGTTTTCCTCTAATCATACACCTAAGCATGCTCCCTCGAGTCCTATTCACTACTTCAGTTTGACTATTCGTTTGAGGTTGACAAGAAGTAGAAAACATGAGCTTGGTACCATGTGTACCCCAAAGATTCTTCCAAAAATAACTAGGAAACTTGGAATCCCTATCACTAACAATAGTGTCGGGGACTCCATGCAATTTAAGCACATGATTCACAAATAAGGAAGCTATATGAGATGCATCTTCACATTTATGGCATGGTATGAAATGAGACATTTTTGAGAACCTATCTACCACAACAAAGATGCTATCATGACCCTTTTTGGTTCTTGGAAGACCCAATATGAAATCCATAGAAATATCAATTCAAGGAACAATAGGAGTGGGAAGGGGCGTATACATACCTTGAGGCCGAGTCTTTGATTTGGCTTGTTTGCACTCCAAGCATTGCCCACAAAGCTTTCCACATCATGCCTTATCTTGGGCCAATAGAATTGTTCATGTAGAATGTCAAGTGTCTTGGCCACTCCAAAGTGTCCCATCATGCCTCCAATCTGGGCTTCCTTCATAGACAACTCTCTCCAAAAGTGCATAGGAACACACACCTTGCCATCCTTGATCAAGAACCCATCAATAAGTTGGAACCAATCAACCCTCTTCCCTTATGTCAACTCTTTACAAATTTCTTTGAAATCGGGATCTTGAGAATAGAATCCCTTAAGGATTTCAAATCCCATCATTCTAGAAGTCATAGTGTTTAGAAAGACATACCTTCTAGACAACGCATCCGCCACCACATTTTCTTTACCTTTCTTGTAATGGATCACATAAGGAAAAGCTTCAATAAGTTCCACCCATTTTTCATGTCTATTGTTGAGTTTGGATTGGCTCTTCAAATGCTTCAAGGATTCATGATCCGAACAAATCACAAATTCTTTGTGCCACAAGTAATGTTGCCAATGGATTAATACCCTCACAAGTGCATACAACTCCTTGTCATAAGTAGACTAGTTCAATGATGCCCCTTTTAGCTTTTCACTAAAGTAAGACAATGGCTTGCCTTCTTGCATCAATACCCCACCTATGCCAATCCCGGAAGCATCACATTCAACTTCAAAAAATTTCTCAAAATTAGGTCATTGCCACAATGGTGACGAACTCAACATGGACTTCAATTCTTGAAATGCTTTCTCTTGCTCATCTCCCCAAACAAGAGGAACATTTTTTTATCAATTCGGTCAAGGGAGAAGCCATTGTACTAAACCCCTTTACAAATCTTTTATAGAAACTTTCCAACCCATGGAAACTCCTCACATCGGTTGCATTTTTTGGAGTTGGCCAAGTTCTAATAGATTTCACATTTTCCTCATCAACCTCGTCACCACTGGCACTCACTACAAAACCCAAGAACACCACTTTATCAATACAAAAAGAACACTTCTTGAGATTAGCAAACGCAACAAGACATCGAATACTTGCCTCAAATGGCCTTCATGCTCCTCAATTTTTTTGCTATACACAAGAATATCGTCAAAATAGACAACCACAAACTTATTGATAAATGGTTTCAAAACATGGTTCATCAACCTCATAACTGTGCTAGGTGCATTGGCTAGGCCGAATAGCATGACAAGACACTCATAGAGACCAAAATTGGTTTTAAAGTCCATTTTTCACTCATCACCGGGTTCATACGAATTTGGTGATAGCCACTTCTAAGATCAACCTTCAAAAACACACTTGAGCCATATAGCTTATCCAACATATCATCTAGTCTAGGGATAGGATGTTGATACTTTATCGTTATTTTATTGACGGCTCTACAATCAATGCGCATCCGCCAAGTGCCATCTTTCTTTGGAACAAGTATCACCAGTGCGGCACAAGGACTAAGACTCTCCTTTACTAGACCCTTCTCAAGTAGATCTTCCACTTGCCTTTGCAACTCTTTTGTTTCTTCTGGATTGCTCCTATATGCCAGTTTGTTGGGAATTTGAGAACCCGGTACAAAATTAATTTGATGTTCAATACCCCTTCAATGGAGGCAATCCTCTAGGCATCTCCTCTGGAAAGAGATCATCATATTCCAGCAAAAGAGAAGACACATGTTAATCCTCAAAAAATTTCATGTCGTCGTATGGTAAATAGACTAACGCAGGGTAAGAAGTATATAATGTTTCAACAAGTGACAAGTAGTACTTAACAGTTCTAATTAAGATTCCAAAGATATGTGAGACAAGAGAAGAAAGTTCGTTCAAAATGTAAAGTATAAGTCGTGTTTTGAAAAGGGTTTGCAAAGTACCGAGTTAATGTTGACTTAATGATGTCTTGAGGAAAAGCTATAACACTCCTTGGGTTGTTAATGAAGTGTTAAGCAAGTGCTAAGAAGGTTCCATAAGGATTGGAGATCAAACAAAACGACGGGAATAATTTCAGAAAAGTTGAGTTATACGACCACTTATACGGTTCGTATAACTTTATACGGTCCGTATAAGGGTCTGTATACCCCAACAAAAAAGATGTTTTCCCTGATGGTGAAATATGGACACTTATACTGATCGTATAATGTTATACGGACCGTATAAGGGTCCGTATAATGTTATACGGCCCTCTTCTAATTTTTCATTCTTAAAACTCCTCCACTTCTCTCAAGACCTCTAGAAGGTTCTACATAATTCACTCACATAAATCCAAGGGAAATCAAAGAACAACATCATCAATCCAAGGAAATCAAGTGTAAGGAAGCTCTCTAGGGTTGCTAGAAGTCAAGAAATCTCTTGGAATTGAAGTTAGGGTTTTCTTCAAGTGAAGCATTTCCATCCAAAACCCATTCCTACATAATCAAAGGAGAGTTTTATGATCATTTCATGTTATTTAGAATATTAAATAGTTGAAAGACGTAGATTATGGAAGAAAGTAGAATATGGAGCTTAATTGTGAAATAATGATATTCTTGGAAAATAGTCTGACATGAATCATAATTCTTGAGATGTTATGAGTATAATCTAGTTATAAATGATATTAAGAATATTGGAGAAGCATTATATGAGGATGAATGTGGTGTTGTATTATGGCCATGGTTATGGATGACCTTGAGAAATAATTTTGAGAATTGAATAATGCCGAACTTGTCGAAGTTATTGAATATGGTATTATGAATGTTGTTATTGAATTTTGGGAGTTTTTATACCATATGGGGGAAGTTGTAGAAACAAAGGAAATGCCGCCCAATTTTCATTAGCCTTTGCTTAAGCTTAAGTATGTTATCGATTATCTGATCTTAGCACGAATTCCCTTGAATGTAGAATTACGAACATCGAAGGAAGCGTTTAGTCGGCAAGTTAGAAAGGCGAAAAGGTATGTGAGGCTAGTCCCTTCTTTTTCTAAGGCATGATTCCCATAATATGACTTTCTTTAACTTTCCATGATGTTCCCATATTCCGAAAACTATGAGTCTATGATTAATAAGAGCTTCTCATGAAATAAAGATAAGAGATATGTTATGAATATGATAATGATGATGATGAGTCTAAGTTTAGAGATTCTAAAGCCCATGATATGATATTCCAACGAAGCTAATGACCCTTATATGATTCTTTGATGTTATTCATTGTTGCTAAACTCACCTTATAATGCTAGTTCCTTCAAGGTGGGACACGATGATCATGACTACTCCATAATGGAATCGGGGGTTCTCAACCATACATCACCTCGATAGAGTTGTAGTATTTAATTGATTTCTAATGCATGCTTTATGATAAGTATATAATGGTGAGATTACACCATGCCTGGATGGCCGGGCATGACACTGCTAAGGTGGGCTGCTTATGAATACACCGTGCCTAGATGGCTGGACATGACACCGCTAAGGCGGGCTGCTTGTGATTACACCGTGCCTAGAGGGACGGACATGACACCGCTAAGGTGGGCTGCTTATGATTACACCGTGCCTAGGGCGGCGTGTGATAGTTACCCGGACTCGGGTTAATGATGATGGTATATTTTGATATGCATACCATGTGGTTTCCATTAAAAGCTAAGCAGGTTATATCTTCGCCTCATGTTTCATCATTTCTTTGTTATGTTAGTATTATTCATGCCGTACATACTCAGTACACTTTTCGTACTGACATCCTTTTCTTTTTGGACGTTGTGTTCATGCCCACAGGTAGACAGGGAGACTGTGCAGACCCGTAGGAGCCTATTAGCGGATTCACAGGAGCACTCCACTACTCCGGAGGTGCTACTTATGGTCATATTCTTTTGTGTATATATTTGGGCACGACGGGGTCCTGTCCCGTCCTTATGTCACAGTATTCTAGTAGAGGCTCGTAGATACGGATGCGTGGGTAGTTGATGTCTTATAGGTATGTCGGAATATATTTTGTATATCATTTTTGTAGCCATGAAGGCTTATATATGTGTGTGTGTGTGTGTGTGTGTGTGTGTGTGCGCATGTTGCCTTCGAGATTGTCTATGTTCAGGTTAGTTATGATGACTAGCATAATGAGTGGTGCTCGGTAGTCAGCTCCGGGTACCCATCATGGCCCCCTAGTTGGGTCATGACAAAAGTGGTATTAGAGCAGTTCCGTCCTAGGGTGTGTCTACGAGTCGTGTCTAGCAGAGTCTCGTTTATGGGTGTCAAGCGTGCCACACTTATAAACCAGAGGCTGCGGGGCATTTAGGAAAAATGACCATTCTTCTTTTATTAGATCATGCCATAGAGACATGTTATAAGATTTTCTCCTTCCTAATTGTGCGTTATGATTTTAGCGATGCCGGTAAAGAGAAAAGCCACAGCCGCCTAGAAGGGCAAGGCTACGACAGGAAGGTAGATGTAAAGGGAGCCACCAACAAATATAGAAGAAGGTGAATCTCATAACGAGGCTCCATCCAATACCTCTCACACTCTGCCTATTCTAGAAGAACAAGAGGGGGCTTCAGCTCCGGCTCATATGCCTCCAGTTCCTCCACCGGATGTTTCGGGTCAACAAATGACCAAAGCTATTCAGTTATTGACACAGCTAGTTGCCGCTCAGGCACAACGACAGAGTACGGGACCAGGTGATAGGGCGATTAGTACTAGAGCCCGTGATTTCATGAGTTTAAATCCCTCAGAATTCTTTGGGTCAAAGCCGGATGAAGACCCGTAAGGTTTTATTGATGAGATGTTGAGGACGTTGAGAATCATACATGCCTTCGATACTGAATCTGTGGAGTTAGCATCTTATAGACTCCAGTATGTAGCGGTCCTATGGTATAATAATTGGATATCTTCAAGGAAAGAAAATGCACCTTCCCCGGTTTGGCAGGAATTTGTAGATGCTTTTCTTCGTCACTATTTGCCACCCGGGGTTCAAAGGGCCCGTACTGACAGGTTTCTGAATCTAAAGCAAGGGAATATGAGTGCTCAAGAGTATAGTCTCCGTTTCAATTCATTGGCCCGGTATGTGTTATATCCCGCACTTTATACGACGGATTATTCGTAAGCTAATCGACATAAATTCAAGGACAAGGACTTTTAATCCCCGATATTAATATGGCATGACTTTTTTGTAATTTCCATTAGTGTAGAAATATTAATGAAGATTAGGGATTAATTATGAATAATTAGCCTAATTAGATCACTAAGTGGGCCCCACAACACGTGGACAATTATGATTGGCTCATAAATCATAGTGGGACACATGTCACATGGTTGGACACATGTCAACCATATGGACAACATATAAATATTGAAATAATGACCAAGCTATTCATTTTCATCTTCAACAAATGAATTAGAGGAGAGAGAAGCTCTCCCTCTTAACCAAGAAGAGAGAGAAGCTCACGGCCACAACCATGGCAACACCACCTGTGTCATGGCCGGCTCTTGATTTTTATACCATTGCATTGTTAAAATTCATCTTGAATTGAAGAAGAAGGTACGGACAACCATGGTCGCCAAGCTCACGGCCTATGGTGAGCCAAATCAAGTTCATAAAGCTTGATTCAAATTAATTTTCCATGGTGTTTTACATCAAATGAAGGTCCATGATAACGTGAATTGGTCCTTAAAGGCGGAAGAGTGGTTATCAATTCAAGCTCGCTAAAATTCGGCAAATTAAGGAGCTAATTTGTTAAGGTGAGATTTGATCATATTCTACACGTTTTAGTAGGTATTTAGACTTGTTATAAATTGGTAGATATGAATTGAATACATGGAATTATGTATGTTGATGTTGAAGTGTTGTTGAGCCGTGTAAGGAGGTTGTTTTATTTGAAATTGGTGAACTGATTTGGATTGATACTATGGTTGTTGTTATCATGGATTATGTGATAAGAATGAAGGAATTAAATGGTTAAATTTGAAGTTGTAATTGTTTGTGGGCTGTTGTAGAACTTAGCGTGATGTTAACATAGTTTTCTTGCATATAAATGGATGGTGTTGTTGTCGTGTGGCTGCTGTTGTATTTCCCTAAAATTGGATGAAAAGATTGTATGAAATAACGTATAAGAATCGTATGTGGTTTACTTGATGTGTTCGTAGGTGTTCGCAAGATTTTCGAGCATCTTTTATGTTGTTAGCTAGGGGCTGTTTTGATGTGTTGTTGTTGTTCTTGTTGAGCTTGGAAGATTGTATGTTCTATTGTGTGTTGGTTGGGCTATTTTGGAGTGTTGTACGGGCTGTCCGGAGTGTTCTCGAGTCATGATTGAATAGTCTCGGGTTGATACTTGAATGCATGATTAGTAATGTTGGCTTGGTTGGATGTAGTTGATTTGAACATAAGCGAAACGTCGTCTAATTATCTAGAAAGGAATTATTAACGTTAGGATACGTGTTGAATCTCTTCGTAGTTTAATCGTAGTTCTTGACGTCTTAATATAGGTTGAGACACTATTGGGCAGCGTATATGTGTTGTATTGCGAGTAAACGCTAAAGGTATGTAAAGCCTACCTTCTCTTTCTTTTGGCATGTCCTAGATGTAAGTATGAAACGATATGAGCTTGGGGTAATTCTATTCATAAGTTTCGAGCATGTATTATGATTCTTATTCACTTGATATTAGAATTCTTAAAATAGTCAAGTTTACCGCCTCGAGCTTTCTATATGTTCGGATAGAATGATTCATGAAAGTTTCTGTTCCCGAAAAACTCTATAATGACTAATGACCATAACTTTTATAAGTCGTCTCGTATTAATTTGATACATGGCTATGATCCCGAGACTTTAGTTTGATATAGTTCATAATGATATTCAAAGAGTAGACCGATTATGACTAGTATCCCGATACTCGAGCGTCGATTAGTCTACTTATCTATCGAGTCTCAAAAGATGATTTATATGCATATGATTACTCTCTTACTCGCTCGTGCATACCGTTATTACATCTTTCACCGAGTCCCGGGCGTGACATGTTTTCGTGCACAACTCCACCGCATTATTCACCGAGTCCCTCACTGTAGGCCGGGACATGTTATATGTACATGTATATAATGATATGATGACACGATGATACGATGATACGGGATGGTGGCCGGGATGGCATAAGATGGCTTTATTCACCGAGTCCCTCACCGTAGGGTCGGACACGTTATATGTATATGTATATGATGATTTTATTCACCGAGTCCCTCCCTAGAGGGCGGGACACGTTATATATACATATGTACAGGATGATTATCTAATTATGTCACTAAGCCCCATAACGGGTTGAGTATGATATTGACATGCATGATTTATGTTTCAAAGATAAGCTTTGTGGTTTTTTTGGTTATTGTACTAGTTTCTATGCTCCTTATTTCAGTATGATCCTGTTTACTGTGTTTCATGCTTTACATGCTCAGTACATATTCCGTACTGACCCCTTTCTTCGGGCCGCGTTTGACGCCCGCAGTGCGCATACTCGTCTTCGGTGATCCGCCAGCTTAAGATATCTATTATGCTATCTTGGAGTGCTCCCTTGTCCTGGAGCCTAGATTTTGGTACAGATCCTCTTATTATATATATATGTATGCATCCAGGGGTACGGCGGGGCCCTGTCCCGTCATATGATATTGTTAATTACTCTTAGAGGTATGTGGACATGTGTGTGGGTTTGTATATAGTTGCTGCCCAGTTGTGTATATATGACATATGTTTTGGGATGTTCCCATTCTGTTATATCCCGTATTTTGTATGTTGGGATAATCCGAGTTAACCATGATAAGTTAAGAACAAGACTATTCCGGGATACGAGATAGAGACCTTTGACCTCCGATCTTGTTTTAAGACATAAGTTGCTTATGACTTTGTGGCATGGAATATTAGGGAAATTTGGTGCTAAAAGTGAATTAAGGAAAGTTGAAAAATTCATGAAATATAAGGGCATGTGGCCGGCCACATGGGTGTGGGCCATGGGCCACATGGATGTTTTATACATGTATACAAAAGATGACTAATTAGTCATCTTCATCATTTTCACCACTTAGAAATTTCAAGAAACTTGGAGAGAAAAAACCAAGCAACCATTCGGCCAAGAGCTCCAAAAATTGACCCCTTGAAAAATTGATCAAAAAATTATCTTCTTCTAGTAATTCAACCAATTGGAAGGTCCTCTTTGACGTGAGATAGTTGTTGGAACAAGCAAACCACTTATTCTTGCAAGAACAAACCATAGCCGAGTGAAGAAGTGAGTGAAGAAGGTAAGGTTTAATCTTCTCTTTTATATGTTATGAATGGTTTGTGTATGTTGTAGTATGTAGAAATGAATGAAAATCATGGAATCTTGCAAGTGGAAGTTGAACCGTGTGTGTGTGGGCTTGGCCGTGTGTAGTGTGTGTTGTGTAGGAATGGTGAATTAATTGCATTTAGCATGTTTGGGTGTTGTTGAAGTGTGTGGAAATGGATGAAAATCATGAAAATTGTGTGTTGAGGTGGTGGCCGAAAATGGACTGTTTTGTATGTTAGGGAATGAACTAATTTTTATATGGTATTGTGGTTGTTGTCGTCATGGATTCTATGATGATAATGAAAGTTTAATGATTCAAGTCGAAGTTGAAATCGTTGTTGGACTGTTTTTGAAGCTAATGTAATTCTAATGTAGTTTCTTGCATTTGTAAGAATAATGTTGCTAATGTGTAGATTATTGGTGTAGTTCATGAGTTTGGAAGAAAGAAAGGTGTTGTTGTTGTTCTTGTTGAATTGGGAAGGTTTCAGGTTAAGTAGTATATTATTTGGATTGTTTGAAATATTGTGCGGATTGTTTAAAGCGTTCTTGAATCTTGTTTGAATGCTCTCGGATAGGTACTTGAACATGTAAACGTTGATGTTAGTTTGAATGTATGTATTTGAATTGAACATAATTAGAATGTTGTCGAAATGTGTGGAGGAGAGTTATTAGCGTTATAATGCATTTTGAATGGTCGTTGATGTTGTTAGAATGATTGTTGGTATTATTGATGAAGATTTCGCCGAGTCAATTTCGGGGTTGTTGTATTTATAGGAAAGCTGCCCAAATTTCTGTAGAATCAAGTGCGAGTTTGGAATTGAATTCATAAATGCCTATGGCTAATGTTTGGTATGTAACGATGTTGTTGTAGATCGTGGGCAGCCCAAGACTTAAGTTTGGATTGGCTTAGAAAGCAGACGAGGTATGTAAAGCCTAACCTTCCTTTCTTTTGGCATGTCCTAGACGTAAATAAGACATGATATGTTATGAGCCTCGGGGTGACTCTATTCTTAGGATCCGAGAGTGCCTACGATTCTCATTCATCTCTTGATATTGGTATTCTTAATATAGTAGAAATATGGTCCTTATGTCTTTGTTATGATTGTATTTGAAAAGTTGTATAAACGGTTTTGTTCCTAAAGGACCTTATGTCTAAAAATGTCCGTAACTTTCATAGACGGAACCGGATGGCTTTGATATGCTCGTAAGTGATTCTGTAACTTATAATGACATTAACTTTCATAGGCGGGCTCGGATTGGTTTGATACTTGTCCGTGGGCCCCCTAGACCTTTCTATGTTTGATTCTAATGACTTTCTGAAAGAACTTAATGTGACTATCGTTTTGACCCTCGAGCGTCGACACTTATTTATCTATCGAGTCTGTAATGACGATTATGTTCTTGATTTCCACAAGCTACTTCATATGGTTTGATACGCACCGGTGATTTCTAAGTGTTATTTGATATGTTTCCGAGCGACATTCGGAGGAAACTTGATTTGACTATTATTTGGCTTTTAAATGAGAGTTCGTTTGGATCATTCTGTTGAGTCGATAAAGATGATTGTGTATGTGTGGTTACTTACTACTCTGCTCGTGTGTATGATTGTTACATCTTTCACTGAGTCCCGGGCCAGGACATGTTTTCGTGCACAGCTCTGTTATATTATTCACCGAGTCCCTCATTAGAGGGCCGGGACACGCTATTCACCGAGTCCCAGATCATAGGCCGGACACGTATTCACCGAGTCCCTCGTTATATGTATAGGGACACGCTATCCACCGAGTCCCTCATTAGGGGGCCGGGACACGCTATATGTATATATATGATGGAGATATGATCTTACCTACCGAGTCCCTCACTAGAGGGCCGGGACACGCTACATGTATACAGATGTGCAGAATAATTGTCTGATTGTGTCACTAAGCCCATAACAAAGATGATATGATACGTTATGCCTGGTTTGTGTTTAAGGGGCAAGCTCCGATATTCCGATTATCGTCCTCGCTTTCGTACTTTTATCTCGCAAGATGATGCTATTTACCGTATTTCATGCTTTACATGCTCGCACATATTTCGCATCGACCCCTTTCTTCGGGGGCTGCGTTTCATGCCCGCAGGTACAGACGATCGTTTGGGAGACCCGCCAGTTTAGGACATCCACTCTGCTGTCTTGGAGTGCTCCATTGTTCTGGAGCCCATATTTGGTATAGACTCTTCTGTTATATATGTATGTACGTATATGTCCATTCAGGGGTACGGCGGGGCCTTGTCCCGTCATATGATTCTGTTATTACTCTTAGAGGTCTGTAGACACATATGTAGGTTGTGATTTGTTACTGTACGGCTATGTCTGTGTGATTTATGTTTTGGGTGGTCCTTGTTACGCCGTGCACTTTTGCCTTGTCGCGCGCGTACATAGGCCTCGGACATAGCGTGTATATTAACCCCCCGCCGGCTATCAGGCTCGATATATGTTTGTATGTAAGACGAGACGATGTCCGACTTTCGTATATGTTTAAGTTACTCGTATATGATTATAGTTGACAGTGTGTACGAGTGCCTAGCTCGGCACTAGTCATGGCCTACGGCCGGGTCGTGACGGTGCGGGCATCGCAGGTTCGTCCTCGCAGTGTCGCGCACCGTGTCTCCGCAGTCTTGTTTACTCGTGTTGTGCACCACATCTATAAACAAGAGGCTACAAGGACATTTAGGATGTTATCTTTCCGATCGATCCCAGATCGTGCGATAGAGTCGTATTACGTGATTTACTCCTCCCTAACGAATTGTTATGTTTTCAACGATGCCTCCGAGAAAAGCGACAAACGCCTGCAAGGGCAAGTCGGATGCCAGCCTCCCGGAGAGACTAGGGCCAGGCCCGGAGAGTTACAGTGCCTCGTGCTAAGCCCCGTGCTCGAGGCCGTGCCCCCGTAGCCGCCCTCGCTACCCTCGCTATCAAAAGGACTCGTAGCAAAACAGCGCACCAGGGGTCGCAGGCGGCTCCACCTCCGCCCCCCCCGCCAGGGGCGAGGATAAGGCTGCGAGACGGAAACGCTGTCGACTGTGTGGCGAAGGTGCCCGCAGCACGGATTAGGGTGATTATACCACGTACGTGATAGTTTGAGGACCCTGATTTTTTGACTTGTAATCCCCAGCAGTTCTACGGGTCAAGCCCGACGAGGATCCCCAGAGTTTATTCGACGATGCAATGCGACACCGAGGGTGATTAGAGCTTCCGAGACCGAGTGGGTGTCTGCCGAGCGGCTTCAAGGCACCGGCCGCGGATGCAGCCGTTAATTGGTATGAGTTGTGGGAGTTGTTCAGGGGCAAGGATGCTCCTCCAAAGCCAGCATGGGACAGCTTGCGAGGCCTTTCGGGACACTCCTTCGCCCGCAGCCGCGGGGGCGAGCCGCAGTCGACAGATTCCCTGCGTCTGAGGCAGAATGGTAAGAGTGTTCGGGATTATAGTCTCGAGTTTGATTCATTAGCCAGGTATGCCCCCACCATTGTAGCTGATATGACCGACAGGATGCATCGATATGTGATGGGGCTGGATCGCTATTTGGTTGATAGTTGCCTGACAATGGTTGTTCAGCCCGGTATGGATATTGCTCGAGGGGTGCCCATGGCCGGTGGGACGCCGAGGAGGATCGGAGGTAGGCCACCCCGACAGAGATCATGACAAAAATAACCCAAGAGGGCTAGATGGGCGGGGTATTCTGGGGATTTTCGAGGCGGCCGCTCGCGCAGCACACCGGGTATTCTTCTCCGCCGCCAAAGACGGAGTGCACCCCCACGGGTCCCGGCAAGTGGTGAGATTTGACAACACGTGTATTCGGGAGCCGGTCGAGCTCCGTGGCCTGTGTTCACGAAAATGCAGGGGTTTGAGCCGCACGAGGCCATCTATGCCTCGCGGCCCCCCGCGCGGTAGGCGCCATCCGGGAATGCCGTTACGCGCGGTGTGCTTGCTTTGCTTGCGGCCGCCGGCCATATCATGAGGGAGTGTCCATACGTGTAACCCAGGTTGTGCGCCCCCGCCTACGGGGTCGGTTGCCGGTTTATCTACCTCCGTAGGCGTGCGCCCCCACGGGCGGGGTTTGTGCACCACAGAAAGCCGCGGCAGAGGTCAGGGCGGAGTTTCAGCTTCCGGCGGTCCTTCGAACCGCCTATATGCGTTGGCCAGCAGACAGGACCAGGAGGCGTCACCAAATGTGGATACAGGTATATGAGTTCTTATTTGAATATTTTTATGTATGTGTATTTGCTGTATGGGTGTTACTTAATGGCGGCAAGTAGAAGTCCAAAGGCCGATAATCGAATATTTATAAGTAACGGCGATTAGGGTGTGTCCGTCGCCACTGGGAACTCGGGAATCTAAGATGGAAAGTAGTCGTACCTATAGGTGAAAAAAAAAAAAGTGAATATTGAGGATTGGAAAAGGGTAGCAATAGTACCGCGAGTCGTGAGGGTAAAAGACCCTTTTCTAATTCGAGAGAGATGTGCTATGAGAGCGTTTCGAAATCCAAGACTTTAATTTGCTCTAGATTATGTGATGAAGGTCAGGCGCTGAGGTGGACGCGATCATATTAGCATTAGAGCATCGTATTCCATCGGAGTTTCGAGGTTAAGCGTGCTGGAGTGAGAGAAATCTTACGATGGGTGACCCCCTGGAAAGTGTTTTGGAAGTTTTATAAATTTGGACATAGGGAGCAAATGAGGAGCTAGAGTAGCCTAAGGGAAGTTAGAGTATGCGGAGTGAGCGAAAACCTTAAGAGGTCGCGTAGGCTGAGGCGGACTAGACCGGTGAATAGAAAAAAGGTGCATCACAGCTCTGGAATTTGGGTGAGTTGGAATAGTGTTTGGAAATAATTTGTAAATGAGATGGTAGTAAATATATGTGTACGTATGTCTGTGGTACTCCGTACATGGCTACATCAGCGGATATGTGTATTCCGGCAACCAACGTGACGGTATATGGGAGGCATTAAACTGACAGGGTAACGAAGTTCAAGTGAGAAAGAAAAAAAAAGAAAAAAGAAAATAGATAAATGGCACAAATGTCACAGGGCAAACTGATGCCATTTTCACTATGGGATAAGCTTGGAAAGTACTAACCCAATGATATTTGGAAAGGAAAGAAAGAGAGTAGGCGAACGGCACGGGGACCAGAATGTCAGAATAAAAGCGCCGCCTAGTCGAGATGGAAAAATGCGGCATAGGGCAAAGTATAACAGGGTAATGGTATAAGTACACCCCCAAAAAGGGGGGAAGCAGGTGCGGGAGATGCAAGTGTAAGATGAAGACAATCAATGCTATGATATATTTGATACGAATGCTCGGGCCACAGGTAAGATTCCTGGCCGAGACAAATTAGTAAGATCCAAAAGCCAGAAAAAGGGATAGAAGCTAGGATTGTAATTGAGATAGTGTTGAGAATTAATAAGGATCGTGAATGGTACGACACTGGAAAGTGGAGGCTTAAACGAGTGAACAAAGGAAGGGAAAAGAGTATGACAAAATAGGCTACGAGCGAAGGTTAGTATGGATGAGCCATGAAAGCAGAATGGACTCAGAGTAGCAAAGACTAAGGCTGAGATTGGATGTACTTTATACAAGTTGTACAAGGATAGTTATGCAACCTACGAATATTTGTATATTAAGCATAAGACCAAGTGAGTGAGTACTTGATAAGGAGAGTAACGGTTCAACAAGAAGAACGTGGTGGTGACATTTTGGATATATAAAGAAAGAGGTAGAGCATAAAGATTAGTGAAACGACGTTAAGGTATTTCTCGGCTAGATTGAGCATTATTGCATATTCTTGTAAAGATGGCAACATAATATGTGACCGGAAAGTTGAGAGCGAGATTTGAGCAAAGGGACGATAGAAGAGTTCGAATTAAAGATAAAGAGATGACTTGAGAAACTGACGATGAGATAAAGAAGAAATAGGACTGGTATATAAGGCTGCATGTTATGGTAACAAAGGACACCCCCCGAGATCCTTATAAGACCTTAGGAGACTAGTTGAATATTCGAGGACGAATGTTCTAAAGGGGAGAAGGATGTTATATCCTGTATTTTGTATGTTGATAATCCGAGTTAACCATGATAAGTTAAGAACAAGACTATTACGGGATACGAGATGGAGACCTTTGACCTCCGATCTTGTTTTAAGACATAAGTTGCTTATGACTTTGTGGCATGGAATATTAGGGGAAATTGGGCTAAAAGGTGAATTAAGGAAAGTTAAAAAAATTCATGAAATATGCGGGTACGTGGCCGGCCACATGGGTGTGGCGCCATGGGCCACATACGGATGTTTTATACATGTATACAACATGACTAATTAGTCATCTTCATCATTTTCACCACTTAGAAATTTCAAGAAACTTGGAGAGAAAAAACCAAGCAATTATTCATTTCAAGAGCTCCAAAAATTGACCTCTTGAAAAATTGATCAAAAAATTATCTTCTTCTAGCAATTCAACCAATTGTAAGGTCCTCTTAGACGTGAGATAGTTATTGGAGCAAGCAAACCACTTATTCTTGCAAGAAAAAACCATAGCCGAGTGAAGAAGTGAGTGAAGAAGGTAAGGTTTAATCTTCTCTTTTATATGTTATGAATGGTTTGTGTATGTTGTAGTATGTAGAAATGAATGAAAATCATGGAATCTTGCAAGTGGAAGTTGAACCATGCCATGTGCGGGTTTTGGCCAAAGCAGTAGTGTGTGTCAGTGGTAGGAATGGTGAATTAATTGCATTTAGCATGTTTGGGTGTTGTTGAAGTGTGTGGAAATGGATGAAAATCATGGAAATTGTGTGTTTATAAGTGGTGGGGTCTAAAATGGACCTGCTTTGTATGTTAGGGAATGAAATAATTTTTATATGGTATTGTGGTTGTTATCGTCATGGATTCTATGATGATAATAAAAGTTTAATGATTCAAGTCAAAGTTGAAATCGTTGTTGGACTGTTTTTGAAGCTAATGTAATTCTAATGTAGTTTCTTGCATTTGTAAGAATAATGTTGCTAATATGTAGATTGTTTGTGTAGTTCATGAGTTTGGAATAAAGAAAGGTGTTGTTGTTGTTCTTGTTGAATTGGGAAGGTTTTGGGTTAAGTAGTATATTATTTGGATTGTTTGAAATATTGTGCGGATTGTTTAAAGCGTTCTTGAATCTTGTTTGAATGCTCTCGGATTGGTACTTGAACATGTAAGTCATGTGATGTTAGTTTGAATGTACGTAGTTGAATCGAACATAATTAGAATGTTGTCGAAAACGTGCGATGAGGAGAATTATTAGCGTTATAATGCGTTTTAATCGTCGCTGATGCTGCCAAGAATGATTGTTGGTATTGTTGATGAAGATTCGTCAATTGAATTCTCGGGGTTGTTGTATTTATAGGGGTTGTCGCCAAATTTCTATAGAATTAAGTGCTAGTTTGGAATTGAATTCATAAATGCCTATACAATGTTTCGTACGTAACGATGTTGTCAGAGATCGCGGGCAGCCCAAGACTTAAGTTTGGATTGGTTTGTAGCGTACGCAGGTATGTAAAGCCCAACCTTTCCTTTCTTTTGGCATGTCCTAGACGTAATAAGACATGATATGTTAAGAGCCTCGGGGTGACTCTATTCTCAGGGATCCGAGAGTGCCTACGATTCTCATTCATCTCTTGACACGGGGTATTCTTAATATAGTAGAAATATGGTCCTTATGTCTTTGTTATGATCGATTTGGAAAAGTTGTATAAACGGTTTTGTTCCTGTGCGGACCTTTTACAGGTCTAAAAATGTCCGTAACTTTCATAGACGGAACCGGATGGTTTTGATATGCTCGTAAGTGATTCCGTAACGTATAATGACTTAACTTTCATAAAGTGGCTCATTGGTTTGACACTTGTCCGTGGGCCCCCTAGACCTTTTCTATGTTTGATTCTAACGACTTTCCTCGAAAGAACTTAACGTGGACTATCGTTTCGACCTCGAGCTGCCGACACTTATTTATTTATCTATGAGTCCGTAATGACGATTATGTTCTTGATTTTCACAAGCTACTTCATATGGTTTGATACGCACCGGTGATTTCTAAGTGTTATTTGATATGTTCCCGAGCGACATTCGGAGGAAACTTGATTTGACTATTATTTGGCTTTTAAATGAGAGTTCGTTTGGATCATTCTGTTGAGTCGATAAAGATGATTGTGTATGTGTGGTTACTACTACCTCGCCGTGTGTATGATTGTTACATCTTTCACCGAGTCCCCGGCCAGTACATGTTTTCGTGCCGCGCCTCTCCGTTATATTATTCACCAAGTCCCCTGGTCAGGCGGTCGGGACACGCTACGTATATGCGATGACGTGACGATGGGCGCCGTGCCCGTCGACGATGGGCCAAGCATGATGTACATATGATGGAGACAGGATCTCTCCACCGAGTCCCTCATTAGAGGGCCAGGACACGCTTATTCACCGAGTCCCTCATTAGAGGCCGGACACGGCTTATTCACCGAGTCCCTCATTGCAGGACGGGACACGCTATCCACCGAGTCCCTCATTGGGGGGTCGTGGGACACGCTATATGTATATATGATGGAGATATGATCTTACCTACCGAGTCCCTCACTAGAGGGCCGGACACGCCACATGTATGGCTGCATGTGCGTAACAATTGTCCGATCGTGTCACTAAGCCCATAACAGTCGGGATATGATATTGTTATGCCTGGTCGTTCGTGCTTAAGGGTAAAGAAAGTCCGATATATTCCTCGATTATCGTCCTCGCTTCTCGTACTTTTATCTCGCTTATGTTTACATCGTATTTCTGCTTTACATGCTCGCACATATTTCGTACGTACCCCCCTTTCTTCGGGGTCGCGCGTTTCATGCCCGCAGTACGTACGATCGTTCGGGAGACCCGCCGCCTAGGGACATCCACTCGCCGTTTCTTGGGAGTGCCCTCATTCCGAGCCCATATTTGGTATAGACTCTTCTGTTATATATGTATGTACGTATATGTCCATTCAGGGGTACGGCGGTGTCACACCCTTAATCCGATAGGGTGTGATGGGGAACCGACCCTTACCTAGGGCCGAACGAACCCGCTGACACTCGTGACACTCATAATCATATCAGTGCCCTCATAGCATAACATAAATACATAATGAAATTTTTCGGAAAACAAACTTGCTTTTCATCTTTTCCAAATCAAGTAAGACCTGTGTAATCGGGGGTATAAAACCCCGTAAAATAATACATCACAATACACCGGCTTATGGAGCCGCTTACAAAATCGACATACTATATACACGACACTCTCGCAAAGTTCTCCAACATGGAACATGAAACCATATCATAAAGCTCGACTCGGCAGCACCGGAGAAAAATGGAGCTCGTCAATCCCGCCGAGACATCTTCCTCGCTAATATCTTCAACTCATATCCGGATGTACCGCGTTAGAAAGATGAAACGCAGCCTCGAAGAAAGAGGGTCAAGACGGAATACGTACCGAGTATGTAAAGCATGGAGTACAAGGACGGAATCATAACCGAAATAGAACACAACAAGTATAATGACCAGAAAATCACAAGACTTGTCCTTTTTGAAACATTTGTCATGCATATACATATATCGTAAATAAAATCATATCATAATCATATCATCATATCATATACATATATACCGTACCCGGCCCTCTTCAGGCGAGGGACTCGGTGAGTAAAATCACATCATAATCATGTACGCACGCGTACATACATATATATACATACCGCACCCGGCCCCAGTGAGGGACCCGTGAATACCGCGTCCCGCCCGCTAGCAAGTGATTCCTGTGACATCTCCGGCCGCCATCTCCATCTCATCACATCATATATCATCATATCATCATATATATATATATATATATATATAGCGTACCCGGCCCTCTAGTGAGGGACTCGGTGAACAATGCAAAGGAATGTGGACGAATACGTACTCCGGCCCGGACCCGTGAAAGACATATTGAGCTTGCACGAGCAGTGAGCCGAGAAAACCATATGCATATAAAATCATAATCAGCACTCAATGAAGTGGTCTAACCGGAAATGTCATTTGAAAATCGGACTCATAGTTAAACCAAATATCTTTCGGACGTTATTCGGAAGCATAGCATATATCATAAACGTATTAACAAACCATAGGATCATCGCCGTATGCTAAACCAATCCGAGTCCGCTCGGAAAGTTACACACTTTATTCACCTTAGAACTTTCTACGAACAAATCGAGGCGATCCGAGCCTTCGCGAAAGTTACGACGTTCGTAGTGTCGGAATCGTTTAGGAAACAAACCCCTTTCCGAGAACAAACTTTATGCAATCTTTGAAATCCATTTACGCGAAAACAAAGATAAAGACCATAATTTGACTACATTAAGAGTATGAATATCAAGAAACAAATATGGATCATAAACATGCTCGGATCGCAAGAGTGGAATTACCTCGGGGTACGTGTCATAACTTACTTTTCACTAATGTTATATCCCGCATTTTTGTACATTAGGATATTCCGAGTTAACCGCGAAAAGTTAAGGACAAGACTAGTCTGGGGATGCGAGGTTGAGATTTTTGACCATCGATTTTATTTTAAGGCATAAGTTGCTTGTTATTTTGTTGAATGGAATATTAAGGAAAATTTGG
>NW_026726432.1:0-61753 GCF_029784015.1 Lycium ferocissimum
ATCATGGGTTTGGGCCAAGGCCACCTTATGGCCGGCCACCCCCTCCTTTTGGGCCTCTTTTCTCTTATTTTTTTTTTGAGCCCAATAGCTTAGAAATCATATTTTGCAATTTCCCGAAACAAATTTCCGAGATTCCAATTTTGCCCTCGGCCCTCTCCAATGTTCTCGTGTCAACACTTTCCATAAATGACAACATACACTTCACGTAAAATCAAAGCATGGCCTTATTCTTACAAATCACAATTATGTCCAAATTTTCCGAACGTGCAAAAACACGGGATGTAACAGGGCTAAGGCACCATTTTATACAAACATCATCAACTATGCCTATATATACACAAGCCGACAAGGCTATCAAAATGATACACACAATATGAGTCGACAAGGCTGAGAGATACCTAATTGTACACGACTGTCTACGAGCCTTTAAGAAGAGTACATAATATCATAAAGACGGGACAGGATCCCGCCATACCCATATATATATACACACACCAAAATAATAATACCAACTATCTCAGCTCCGGATCAAATGGAGCACCTCTATGCAATCTCTGAGGAAGCAACCTAAGGATCGAGTCTGTCCCCCTGTCTACCTGCGGGCATAAACGTAGCGTCCACAAATAAAAGGACGTCAGTACGAATAATGTACTGAGTATGTAAGGCATGAGTAATAACATGATACAAGTATGAAGAATAACATGAGACAAATGAATCATTTATACCTCTTAAGATGTTTGTTATGCCTACTTAACCTTTCTTTGAAGAAAACATTTCATACATCTACATATAATGATACCATACCCGACCATATAGGTTCGGTGTCATCCATACCCGGCATAATAAGGCTCGGTGTTATCCGTACCTAGCTGCAGTAGTGTGCGCACAATAGATATCATACCCGGCCATATAGGCTCGGTGTCACAACATAGCTTCATACATTTATGACATACATAAGTATCCAATAGAAACATTACAACACTATCGGGGTGACACAAGGTTGGTAAACCCCCGATTTCTATTATTGAATCACCATCATCATTATCATCATCACTACTATTATCATCGTCATCATTATCATCATCACTATTATCATTATCATCATCACTATGAGTAGCTTTTGAAAAGTGTCCCAAGAATTTTGTAAGTTATGAACTTCGAGCATCTCTAGGATTAGGACATTGTGAATATCTTAGATGGCATCTCTAGAATTGAACTCATCATCATAATCGTTATCATTATCATCACAAGGAACATTGTCAACAATATCAAGAGAATCTCGAGGATTATGAGCTTATAGCATTTATAGGAATAGAAATATCATGGATATCTCGTATAGATTCAAAAGAAGGAAAACATGCCTTTAGAAAGAAGGGTTAGCCTTACATCTTCTTAACTACTTAACGTTCTTCTCCAAAGTCATTGAAAACACTTCTATGCTCAAACTAGTATTATTAATGAACTAATGAGATTTGGGCAGCATTTCCCCTATTTTTATCAACTTCCACCAAACTACATTCAAGAGGATTCATACCAAGATCAAAGTCATTGAAAACACTTCTATGCTCAAACTAGTATTATTAACGAACTACTGAGATTTGGGCAGCATTTTCCCTATTTTATCAACTTCCACCAAACTACAAATCAACTCCCAAACAACAACAATAACATCCACAATATCACATTCAAGAAGTTACATTCAATACAATCTCAAATTGATCCAATATCCCCTTTTTAAGTTCATACCATGGTCATCTTCTCCATTTCAACATTTATGATTTCTCGACTTTAATTCTTTTCCTTTCCAAGGGTCACTAAGCCATTATATAAACTCAATCATGTAAATATTAAGATGATAATACCTTATTATAGAAGAACTTCACCTTTCTTAACTCCTTTCAAGACCAAGTTTATCACAACTTTGAAGAGAAGTAAGAAAAATCACCTTCCATAGATTCCCTTTGGGTTTTGATGTTGATTCTCTCTTTGGATGCTATGGAAAGGTGTGGAGTGATAGGGAACTTTCAAACTCTTGAGAAGCCTCTAGAAGTTTAGGGAAATAAGTGTGGAAGGTTGGAATGAAAATGAGGTCTTTTAGGATTTAAAAAGGTAGCAACTTTGCACCCCCGCACCGACTTGCGGAGGAGATGCGGCCGCATATCCCCTCCTCTCCTTAGGGAGGAGGCTGGGCAGTGAGGGCTTCCATTTTGGGGAGTTTTCCACCCATATGTGGTCCAGCATACTGAGTATGCGGCCGCATATGGCCCCATTTTTTCCGGCTTCGCGAAAATGCGTTCTTTTCGATTCGTTTGACCTCCAATCCTTATGGAATCTTCTTGGCACTTGTATCAAAATTCATTAACCATCTAAGGAGTGCTATAGCTTCCCTTCAAGGTAATGTTAAACAATGCATAACTCAAATGATATGAAAACTTCCCAAACTATGACTCAAATTCCAATCTTTCAACAAACTTACTTGCGGCGCTTCATGTGACTCTGAAATATTAAGGTATACACTTAAAACTATTAGATAACATCCTTAACCTTATAAAGTCTTCATATGCACCTTAGGATTGTGCTATTTTACTCGTAACGCAAACAACACGAAATTTCCAAGATGTAACATTCCTCCTCCTTAGGAACATTCATCTTCGAATGTTAGGCTCTTAGGGATTCTATAAAAATTTCACCAGAGTTTCGCCTGTAATATGTCACTACCATCCTGTCACAGCACCCAAAATATACAACACATCACAGGGATACTATAACAACAATAATGGCCGCACACGACTAAGAAATCATCGAAGGAAAGCATTACATACCTGAGGACAGTGGTGCCTCTGTCTGAATCTCTTCTAGGTGCGAAAATAAATATGGATGCCTGAACTTCATATCTTCCTCAGCTTCCTAAGTCATTTCTTCCCTATTATTGTTTCTTCATAAGACTTTAACTGAAGCTATATCCTTGGTTCTGAGTCTCTGAACTTGTCTATCTAGAATGGCAATAGGAGCTTCTTCGTAGGACAGTTTCTCGGTGACCTGGACATCATCTACAGGTACAATTCTGGAGGGATCTCCAATGTATTTACGAAGCATCGATACATGAAAAAACGGATGGACTGCCTCCAAATCCGAAGGTAGCTCTAACTCATAAGCCACCTGGCCTACCTTGCGTACAATCTAGTAAGGCCCGATATACCGAGGGCTAAGCTTGCCCTTTTTGCCAAATCTTATAACGCCTTTCATCGACGATACCTCCAAGAATACCCAGTCATTCACTTGAAACTCTAAGTCTCGTCCGCAATTATCTGCATAGGATTTCTGATGACTCTGAGCCGTTAATAATAGATCCTGAATAAGCTTGACCTTTTATATGGCTTGCTGGATCAAGTCTGGCCCTATTAGTTTAGTTTATCCCACTTCAAACCACCCAATTAGTGATCTGCACTTGCGCCCATATAAAGCCTCATATGGGGCCATTTGGATGCTAGAATGATAGCTATTGTTATAAGCAAACTCAATAAGCGGTAAGTGATCATCCCAACTACCTCCAAAATCTAGAACACATGCCCGTAGCATATCCTCGAGAGTCTGGATGGTATGCTCAGCTTGCCCATTAGTCTGTGGATGAAATGCTATACTAATGCTCACTTAAGTTCCCAAACCTTCATGGAAGGATTTCCAGAAATTTGCCGAAAACTGTGTCCCTCTATCAGAAATAATAGATACTGGAACACCATGAAGCCGTACTATCTCTTTGACATAAATCTTTGCATAATCTTCAACTACGTATGTAGTTCTGACTGGTAGGAAATGAGCTGGCTTCGTAACTCTATCCACAATTACCCATATAGAATCATACCTACGCTGAGAACGAGGTAAGCCTACAATGAAATCTGTTACGTCTCGAAAATTTTGAGTCATGTGAATCATGAGTAGACTAGTGCAAACCTCAGGTGAAACATGAGGTCCTTATGAGATTAAGGAGAGTATTTGATAACTTTAAGTGGGTACCTTAAGACTTTGAAGTCCTAGAAATATAGGGGACTAAGTTTGTTGAAGGAAGTGAAATGTAAGTCACGCTCGGAAAGGTTTTCGCTATAATTGAGCTAGTATTTATTTAGTAATGTCTTGAGGGGCTACTTTTGGGGCTATTGTATGGTTAATGAAGTGTTATGAAAGTGCCAAGAAGGTTCTATAAGGATTGGGAGTCAAAATAATCGAAAGGAGCAACTTTACGGAAGAGGGCACTTTGACGGACCATTTGACGGCCCGTCAAATAGTGGAGCACCACCGTATAACGGTCACAGTGAGCTATGTTGGGGTGGCCATTTTTACGGTGCACTTTGACGGACCGTAGGAATTTTGACGGTCCGTCAAAGTGGTCGCAGGATTGCCGTCGGGTTTTTAAGTGACGCTTTATATATTACATTTTTGCTCATTTGAGTTCATTATTTCCCCAAAATCAGATCCAAGAGCTCTCTAGAACTCTCCAAAACTCTCTCTTCAACTCCATAAAATAATCCAAGCCAAAACCTAAGAAAATCTAAAAGAATTAAGAGGTTTAAGTGCTAGGAAGTTGCAAGGGCTTGTGGAGCTCATGTTTTTCCTTGGGTGTTGATGTTAGATTTTTCACTTTGGTGGAGTAATTTGATTCAAGACTTGTTCTTGTGAGATTAAGGTAATTTTTTACATCTTTTACATATGGTTGAGGTTGTTTGAATGTTATACCATGTGGGTGAAGGAAGAAAAATGAAAATGGAGTTCAAGTAGGAATTTGAGGATACTTTGAGCCATATGTTAACTTGGATTGATATTCTTGGCATGTTATGAGTATAACCTTTTGTGGGTGAGTCTAATAATGTTGAGGAAGTATTGCATGTAAGTGTATATGAAGTTGTAAAGGTTATTATTATTAGTGACCTTGAAAGGGGTTATGGGGACTGAATGATGCTTAATTTGAATGAAGTCTCTTGATTGTGGTATTGTTGATAATGTCATTATTGATTGAGAATTGTTTTAGAATTTGGTAGAAGTAGATGAAATAGGGGAAATACTGCCCAATCTTCGTTAACTCATGAATTATTCTAGTTCGAAAGTAAGAGTATCTTTAAGGCTTAACCATGGTATGAATCCTTATAAATGTAGATTTTCCAAGCTTCGACGGTGAACGTTAAGTAGTTAAGAAGACATAAAGGTATGTAAGGCTAACCCTTCTTTCATTAAGACATGATTCCTTTGCTATATACCACCTCATGGGTTCAAAAATGTCTTCTAAATGGTTCCGTCCCTATAATTACCAAAGCTCATGATCCTTGATATTTTCACGATGCAATTGCCTCCTTTATATGATAGTCGATCCTCCAAGGAAAGAAGTAACGGAAATGATGATGACAATGATGTTGGTGATACTTATGGATAAGTATGTATACGTGTATAAGTATGTATGGCTATTATACAACACCGAGCTTTTATGGCCGGGTATGATACCTATCGCGCGCACACCACTGCAGTTGGGTACGGATAACACTAAGCCTTGGTAGGGCTGGGTACGTGTAACACCGAACCTTATTATGGTCGGGTATGTAAGACACCGAACCGTCATGGTCGGTTATGATACTTCTAAGTGTATGAAATGGAAGTTTCCCATTAGAAAGAGGGTAAGTAAATATGACGAACGTCGCTAGGGGTATACCTAGCCCTTTCATTTCACGATTCATCTATCTTATGTTATTTCTTATGCTTTCATTATGTTATTGATCATGCCTTACATACTCAGTACATTATTCGTACTGACTTCCTTTTGTTTGTGGATGCTTTGTCATGCCCGCAGGTGGACGGGGAGACAGACTTGATCCATAGACTACTTGTTCAGGGACTGCATAGAAGAGCTCTATTTCATCCAGAGCTACAGCTGTTGGTATTATTCTTTTGTGTACATACATATGGGCATGGGGGGGGGGGGGTCCTGTCCCGTCTATATGATGTTTCAAACTCTTCTTAGAGGCATGTAGATAATTGTGTATGATTAGATGTCCTGTAGCCTTGTCGGCTCATCTTTTGTATATTATTTTGTTAGCCTCGTCGGCTTGTGTACATGGACATGGGCATTGTTATTGATGATGATATAAATGTGTCATTACTCGATGAGATTAGTATTGTTGATGTATAGAAAATCATGAGTAGACCATGTGGCTCACCTAGATGTGAATGTGAATGTACGATAGGAGGTACCCGGGTGGGGTAGCACCGGGTGCCCGTCATGGCCCTCCGGTTGGGTCATGACAAAATCCATATTAATAATTTTCCATTTTCAAGTCGGAATTTCCATAGCTTGCAACAATCTACTGAGCTTTTGATGCTCAATCTTTACCTGTTGACAGTTAGGACATTAAGCTATAAATTACGCTATATCTCTCTTCATTCTGTTCTACCAATATATGGATTTAAGATCATGATACATTTTCGTCGCTCTCGAATGAAATCGAATAACGGGAACAATGGGCTTCCTCCAAAATCTGATGACATAATCTCGCAACATTCGGAACACATAACCTACCTTGATATCTGAGAACTCCATCTGTAGAAATTTCAAAGGATGACTTCTTCTTATGAGGAAGTGTATTTCTGTAATGGACTAATATGGGATCCTCATATTGGCGTTCTTTCACCTCAACCACCAATGACGAAACAACTGAATTCTGAATGGAAACTCCCATATTGCCCGAGTCTATTACCCGAACTCCGAGGCTGGCTAACTGCTAAAGCTCACGAGCTAAATATCTCTTTCTTGGTTGAACATCACATAAGCTTCCCATAGATCTACAGCTAAGAGCATCAGCCACAACGTTCGCCTTCCCGGGATGATAAAGAATGCTAACATCATAATCTTTCAACAACTCCAACCATCACCTTTGCCGTAAATTTAACTCTTTCTTCTTGAAAATGTACTGAAGACTCTTGTGAACAGTATAAATATCAACGTGAACACCATACAAATAATATCTCTACATCTTTAGTGCATGAATCACCACAACTAAATCAAGATCATGGGTTGGATAGTTTTTCTCGTGTTTTCGCAACTGCCTTGAAGCGTAGGTAATAACTTTACCGTGCTGCATCAACACACAACCCAACCCTACTTCGGAAGTATCACAATACACCACATAGCCCTTCAACCCTTCGGAAAGTGTTAGAACCGGGGCCGAAGTCAATCTATCTTTTAGCTCCCGAAAACTGTGCTCACAAGCATCCGTCCATTGAAACTTAGCTGATTTCTGAGTCAGCCTTGTCAATGGTGCAGAAATAGAAGAAAAGCCTTCTACAAATCTTCTGTAATAACCTGCCAAATCCAGAAAACTACGAACCTCCGTAGGTGTTGTAGGCCTTGGACAAGTCTTCATAGCTTTAATCTTCTGGGTATCCACTCGAATCCCATCAACTGATATAATATGCCCCAGAAAGGTCCTAGAATTCAACCAAAACTCACACTTTGAAAATTTCGTGAATAGCTCCCGAGCCTGAAGTACTCTAAGGATAGTACGTAAATGATCTGCATATTTCGCCTCAGATTGCGAGTATACCAAGATATCTTCGATAAACACAATCACAAACAAATATAGGAAAGGCCTAAACACATTGTTCATTAAATTCATGAATACAGCTGGTGCATTAGTCAGTCCAAACGACATCACCCGAAACTCGATATGACCATATCTAGTTCTGAAAGTTGTCTTTGGAATATCTTTCTCTCTAACTCTTACTTGGTGATACCCGGCTCTTAGATCTATATTAGAGAACTATTTGGCACCCTGCAACTGATCAAATAAATCATCAATCCTTGGAAGCGGATATTTATTCTTGATCGTCACCTTATTCAGCTGTCTGTAATCAATACACATTCGTAAAGATCCATCTTTCTTTCTTACAAACAATACAGGTGCTGCCCAAGGCGACGAACTAGGCCTAATAAAGCCTTTCTCAAGCAAATCCTTCAATTGCTCCTTCAGCTCTTTCAACTCTGCAGGAGCCATTCTATAGGGAGGAATAGATATGGGCTTAGTATCCGATAATACATCAATAGTGAAATCAATATCTCGCTCGGGTGGAAGGCCTGGAAGCTCATCCGAAAACACATCTGGAAACTCATTTTCCACGGGGATAGATTTAAGAGTGGGCGACTTTGCCTCTATATCATGAACCCGAACTAAATGATAAATATAAATTTTTGCAATCATTTTTCTTTCCTTGAGATAGGAAATAAACCTATCTCTCGGAAATGCTGTATTTCCCTTCCATTCTAAAATTAGTTATCCCAAAAACTGGAAACGAACCATTTTGGTTCTACAATCAACATTGGCATAGCAAGAAGCCAACGAATCCATACCCATAATGACATAAAAATCTACCATTTTC
Organism: Lycium ferocissimum; assembly: GCF_029784015.1. Lineage (NCBI taxonomy): Eukaryota > Viridiplantae > Streptophyta > Magnoliopsida > Solanales > Solanaceae > Lycium > Lycium ferocissimum. The sequence continues at coordinate 8,416 of NW_026726432.1, forward strand.
AACTCATGTAGGTCATCCATAGTATGATGGGCACAAATCACCACCACACAATTTTGATAGACCCAACTAGCTCTCACTGAGTCACCGATGGGTGTAGACACTTCAAAAGGCTTAATTGGCTCAGGTTTAACCCCAATACCATTAGCAATATACGGACTAATATATGACAATGTAGAACCCGGATCAATCAATTCATAGAAAACATGAGAAAATACTGACAATATACCTGTGACAACATCGGGGGAGGACTCAAGGTCCTGTCGCCCAGCCAGAGCATAAATACGGTGCTGAGGACCACTAAAACTAGGCGCTTCTCCTCTGCCTCTGCCACGGCCAGCTGGTGTCATTGAGCCTTGCCCCAGAGGGCGTATAGATGATGAAGAACCAGCTGCTGACACTGTGGCCTAGACTTTACCCCTACCACTTATCGATGGACAGTCACGCATGATATGGCCTGGCTGACCGTAGGCATAGCAAACATCTAAACCTAATCAACATTGTCCCCAATGTAGCTTACCGCACTGAGCACATCATGGTAAGGGTGGTCTCGTCTGTCCTGAATCACCTCTATACTGAGACCCCGAAACTCTGAAGCCCTGAACCAGCCCGGAGTGAATAAATCTATCAAATCTCTGGCTTGCATATCGCAGAGGTGCACCAGTCGCTGAATGGCCTGAGTGCCTAGAATATAGCTGCCTTTTCCCTCCCCTGAACTCACTAGCCGGACCCAAAGATCTAGCCCTCTTACTATAGCCCCTATCATGCTCACACTTATTTCTTTGCTGTTGTTGCCGTTATTCTAAATTTTGGGTATGGGCCTGAATGCGAGAAATGTCCATACCATCTTGGAGTGAGGCTGTCAAGCACTTATCCATCAAATGTAGCCCTAAGCCACTCACAAACCGGTGCACACGATCTCCCATATCAGCCACCATGGCTGGAGCATACCTAGCCAAAAAATTAAAATAGAGGCTATACTCTAGAGCACTCATACTTCCCTGTCAAAGATTTAAGAATCTATCAGCTCTAGCCCATCGCACTTCGGGAAACAAATAGTGTCGGAGGAAAACATCCATAAACTCTTGCCACACTAGTGGGGGTGCATTGACTCTTCTAGAAGACATCCAAACCATATACCAATGAACCGCAACATCCCATAATCTATAGGAGGCCAACTCTACCGATTCAACATCCGAAGCATGTATAACCCGCAATTTTCCCAATATTCTATCTATAAAGCCTGTGGGTTTTCATCCGATTTTGAGCCAAAGAATTTTGAGGGATTCAAACTAATAAAATCACGGGCTCTGGCACTGGCTGCCCTATCACCATAACCAGTACCCTGCCGCTAAGCTTGAGCGGCGACTAACTGAGTCAGCAGATGGATAACTTCTTTCACTTCCTGGCCTGAGGCATTTGGTGGAGGAACTGGGGGTGCTGGAGCTGGAGCTGAGGCTCCCACATGCTCCTCTGAAGAAAGCGATGAGTAAGCGGACCGAGATGGAACCTCATTATGGGACTCACCCTCCTCTACATCTGTTGGCAGTACTCTCTCAGTCCGCCTTCCTGCGACTGTCTTGCCCTTTTGGGCTGCTGTAGCTTTTTTCTTTATAGGCATCGCTGAAAACATAACACACTGTTATGGAAAGAGAAACTCTTATATCATGGCTCTATCGCACGATCTATGATAAAGAAGAAGGTCATTCATTTCTAAATGCCCGCAGCCTCCTGTTTTTTAGTGTGGCGCGCAACATACCCATAAACAAGACTCTACAGGACACGGCTCGTAGACACATCCTAGGACGAACTGCTCTGATACCATTTTTGTCACAGCCCAACTGGAGGGCCCTGACAAGCACCTGGAGCTAACCTGTCGAGCACCTATCATTATACTTTCATAATCATGCCTAGGTCAGCCACATGGCTATCTCATAATCACCATGCATCAATAACACAATTTCCATCGGGCTAAGGCACCATTTTATACAAACATCATCAACTATGCCCATATATACACAAGCCGACAAAGCTATCAAAATGATATACACAATATGAGCCGACAAGGCTGAGAGATACCTAACTGTACACGACTGTCTACGAGCCTTTAAGAAGAGTAAATAATATCATAAAGACGGGACAGGACCCCGCCAAGCCCATATATATATACACACACCAAAAGAATAATACCAACTATCTTAGCTCCGGATCAAATGGAGCACCTCTATGCAATCTCTGAGGAAGCTACCTAAGGGTCGAGTCTGTCTCTCTGTCTACCTGTAGGCATAAACGCAGCGTCCACAAATAAAAGGATGTTAGTATGAACAATGTACTGAGTATGTAAGGCATGAGTAATAATATGATATAAGTATGAAGAATAACATGAGACAAATGAATCATTTATACCTCTTAAGACGTTTGTTATGCTTACTTAACCTTCCGTTGAAGAAAACAGTTCATACATCTGTATATAATGATACCATACCCGACCATATAGGTTCGGTGTCATCCATACCAGGCCATAACAAGGCTCAGTGTTATCCGTACCTAACTGCAGTGGTGTGCGCACAATAGATATCATACCCGGCCATATAGACTCGGTGTCACAACATAGCTTCGTACATTTATGACATACATAAATATCCAATAGAAACATTACAACACTATCGGGGTGACACAAGGTTGGTAAACCCCCGATTTCTATGATTGAATCACCATCATCATTATCATCATCACTATTATCATCGTCATCATTATCATTATCACTATTATCATTATCATCATCATTGTGAGGAGCTTTTGCCAAAGTCTCTCAAGAATTTCGTAAGTTATGAACTTCGAGCATCTCTAGGATTAGGACATTGTGAATATTATAGATGGCATCTCTGGAATTGAACTCATCATCTTAATCATTATCGTTTAACATCACAAGGAACATTGTCAAAAATATCAAGAGAGTATCGAGGATTATGAGCTTATAGAATTTATAGGAATAGGAATATCATGGATATCTCGTATAGATTCAAAATGAGGAAAATATGCCTTAGAAAGAAGGGTTAGCCTTACATACCTTTACGTCTTCTTAACTACTTAACGTTCTTCTCTAAAGTCCGAAAAATCTACATTCAAGAGGATTCATACCAAGGTCAAGTCATTGAAAACAATTCTAAGCTCAAACTAGTATTATTAACGAACTAACGAGATTTGGGCAGCATTTCCCCTATTTTATCAATCTTAAATTTATCCAAAATCCCCTTTTTAAGTTCATACCATGGTCATCTTCTTCGCTTCAACATTTATGATTTCTCCACTTTAATTCTTTTCCTTTCCAAGGGTTACTAAACCCTTATATCAACTCAATCATGTAAATAATAAGAAGATCATACGTTATTATAGAAGAACTTCACCTTTCCTAACTCCTTTCAAGACCAAGTTTATCACAACTTTGAAGAGAAGCAAGAACAATCACCTTCCATTCTCTTTGGATGATATGGAAAGGTGTGGAGTGATAGGGAACTTTAAAGAACTCTTGATAAGTCTCTAGAAGTGTAGGGAAATAAGTGTGGAAGATTGGAATGAAAATGAGGTCTTTTAGGATTTAAAAAGGTGGTAACTTCGCACCCCCGCACCGACTTGCGGTGGAGATGCGGTGGCACATGGTGGAGATGCGGCAGCATCTCCCCTCCTCTCCTTAGGGAGGAGGCTGGGTAGTGAGGGCTTCCATTTTGGGGTGTTTTCTGCCCATATGCGGTCCAACATACTGAGTATGTGGCCGCATATGGCCCCATTTTGTCCGGCTTCGCGAAAATGCGTTCTTTTCGATTCGTTTGACCTCCAATCCTTATGGAGCCTTCTTGGCACTTGTATAAAACTTCATTAACCATATAAGGGGCCCTATATCTTCCCTTCAAGGTAATGCTAAACAATGCATAACTCAAATGATATGAAAACTTCCCAAACCATGACTCAAATTCCAATCTTTCACCAAACTTACTTCCGGCGCTTCATGTGACTCTGAAATCTTAAGGTATACACTTAAAATTATTAGATAATAACTTAACATTATAAGGGCTTCATATGCACCTTACGCTTTTGCTAGTTTACTCATAACGCAAACGACACGAAATTTCCATGATGTAACAACTGGCTGCTTAGTGGTTGACTTTACGACTTAGACAACGTATTTGTCACATGTTGATGTCGTTAGGAAGTCAAGGAATGAGGTGATATTGCTATTGTGATTTTGTCCGTGTTGGGCATTTGTGACTAGCGGTAATCTTGATTATGATATTGTAGAACCTTACTCGTTGGTATTGAGTCGAGGATAGTGGTTCTATTATGGCTTGTTGTGTCGCCTTTTATTTATATTGCTTGTGTGCCCATATGTGCAGCTTTTGATATTGATTTAATTATTGACATTGAACTCATACCATTGCACGCATTCTCATCCTTTATGATATATTTTTGATACATTGATGATATACAAGGAAACACTGTTATGAGCTGGGCTCAGTTGGATGAGAGTGACATGAGGATCGATATTCGATGTTTATCCCAAAATCGAGGTATGAGTGCTAATAGCAATTACCGAGGTTGTTGCTAGAATCATGAGGGCACATGGACTTCGCGGGTCCTCCGTGAGTTGTGCTGCCGAGATTTGATGTTCCATCATCGTAGTACATGTGTACGGTGCATATGCATTGCATCCATATTTCATACATTATTGCATTGCATTATACCATTGACTTCTCGTGATATTCTTGTGATCTGGTTATGATATACGGATTTGGATTGGATGTATAGAGACTTGGCACAGTTGGGCTTAGTTGCCATAAGCATAAGCCATGATCTTGAATTACTTATGTTTGACACTAGTTAGCTCTGTGGTATATGTTTGGATTCTTAAATTTAGGCGAATAATGAATATTAGAATGACGAGATAACTGCCCGATACTAAGCCAAATTGTCTATTGTATGTTACAGGAGTTAGAAGGGAGTATAATGTAAGTTAGGCAAATGGATCACTAGGGGAGAGTTGATGAGAATAATAATCTTTATCTGTTGAGATGAGAGCGGTAATATGCACTGTTGACCTAGTTTTACCTACCATGCTTATTTGTGAACTCCATTAATGATATGTTCTACTAATCATTGTCGGCCTATGATGCTTACTAGTACTAGTATTGTACTGATACTACTCTTGCTACATCCCTTTTAGGGTGTAGAGTTTTTCAAGATATTGATTGTTGGAGTTTTCCGGAAGATGCACGATGCCTATCTTAAAGGCCTCCATCATTTTCATTCCGAGATAGAGGTTGGGTCTTAGATTTATTATTTTATTCTGGTTCAATATTAGTCGTTCTTGTACTCGTCCAGACCAGGTCATGGGAAACTAAGTCATTGTATTTATTAAATAGTTGTAAACCTTCTGCTAATTTTGTCACGACCCAAACCGATGAGTCGCGACGAGTGCCTAATTTCTAGTGACCATACACCCCTACGCTCGTATCTGAACAACACTATCTAACAAGGACCCATAAACAACTCAATTTGGACTATACTGTCTCAAGAAAGGAGGACATCATGATCTCTATCCAATCTGCATATATATATATATATATACATATATATATATATATATATATATATATATATATATATATATATATATATATATATATATACATGTGAACCGGAAAGAACAAAAGTATAGAAGCCGCACATATATACATCATCCGTCAAATACAAGGATACATCATCTGTCAAATACATACAACTGTCTACAAACCTCTACTGAAATAAAAGCTATGGAAAGGACAGGACAGGGCCCCGTCATACCCATATACATCTACATCTCAAAAGAATAACATACCAAAATAGACTGCAGCTCCGGATCAAATGGAGCGCACTGACCACTGCTTGGTAGAGGTCCTACTAAGCTGGACCGCCTGTCTGTCTACCTGAACCTGCGGGCATGAACGCAGCCCCCGAGCAATAGGGGAGTCAGTACGAATAATGTACTGAGTATTTAAGGCATAAGAGTAACATATACATAAAAAACATAAACGAAATCTGAAACTCAAAAGCCATGCTGATTGTCTGGATGCATCGGTATGAATGAGTATCTGAAAGTACTTGCATAAATCTGTATAACTGACAATGCCTCTGTGGGCGTATAACATGCATGCTCTCGATGATAATCATGCTCATGAATATATATAGGTCATAGTCTTTGAGGAACGTTCAGCCCGGTCCATTATCTTATATCCCATCGGCCTCTCTGTGGCCATCATCATCATCATCATCATCATATATATTGTTGCGGAACGTGCAGCCCGATCCATATATCATCATCATGGTGCACCAGCTGATCAGGTGGTAATGCGTATATAACACCTATCCCTTTCCCCATACCCTATATACATATAATATTTGCTTATATAACGCCTTTTAGTCACGGGTCAATATGCATATGAATGTATGAATGTGATGCATGTATAAACTGAATACATAGAACTCTCAGAGTGACACACGGTCATACTATCTCCGATGAATATCTTTTGAGCTAACATCATCAACATAAGAAATCACAAGACCCATGAACAAAAGGAACAATCATAAATGGGGTATAGAAACATCAAGGACTGAAGTACCCTAATGCTTCTAAGAGTAGAGTAATATGGAAGCTCGTTTACTCGCTTGCTGGGTCGTATCATAAGATTATGCCAAAATGAAAGAAAGGTTAGCCTTAACATACCTTGAAGTGTATCTAATCGTCCAACTTCTACTTCTCGAACTCGTAAGTCTATAATCAAGATAATATAGGCCTTAATTAAAGTATTTACCTCGCTTACTAACCATTTTAAATACAAAAAGAGCTTAACGAGTTGCGGACAACATTTCCCTTGTAAACTTAACAATCCTTCAACTTCCAATTCAATCCAACATCAACCACAATATCAACAACAACAACAATGTCAACACTTACATATCAAGATATAATCAAATCCATTCCAAATCCTTTCTTAAAACAACCCCTAATCACCTCCATCTTACCCTTCATCAACTCACCACTTTCATAACAATCTTCTCTATACCTAAAACCACTAAAACTCTTAGTAATTAACTTAAATAAAAAGTTAGGAATCATTTACATACCTTGAGGGGTCTCAGATTCCAAGGATCAACTTCAACTCTAACTCCAACTTCCCAAGCTTCACAACTTTAATGAAACCCTAGGAACAACCTTCTTCTTCATAAGCTTAGGTTTACGGGGCTCGGATCTTACCAAATCTCCACTAATATGATGGAAATTATAGAGAGGTAATATTCTAGGGCTTTCTCTGATTTGGGAGTGTAAATTAAGGAAATAAAACGTGAGGGCTCCATATATATATAGGGGGACAAAATAGCCCCAGTGGTTGCGGGTCGACGAGCAGGTCGATGGCCCGTCAACACGTAGACGGTCCGTCGACTGGCACCGTCCTTGCTCCACCTGAGATTTAAAGGCTGCTGGAAGTTGACGGTGTGAAGGACGCCGGCGTCAATATGTTGACGGGCCGTCCCTTTGCACCGTCAATGTGCTCTGAGGCCTGAATTTCCTGAGTCGCCTAGTTCGCGTCGATTCGATTCGTTTCACTTCTAATCCTATCGTATTGCAAAGAATGCATACTTATACTTTAGTACAGCAAGGTAAAGCACTTAATATCTCAAAAACTCGGGTGTGGGTTTCTATACTAAGGATATAACCCACCAATAAGGCAAAGACTTTCTTGCGATGAAAACGGGAGGTGTAAAATTTTCCCCTCCTTAGAAACATTCGTCCTCAAATGTTCATAAAAGTCATGGGCTATAAAAATTTCGGCAGAGTCTCCCCTGCAAATATACCAATCCAACCTGTACATAACAACCCAAATAATGCCACACAGGGCCACATGCTAAAATATACAAAACCATGGCCTCACACGACCAATCACATGTCACGACCCAAACTGGTAAGCCGTGACGAGTGCCCGACCACTACTGACCAAGCACCCCTAAACTCATATTTACATCTCACTGAGTAACCTAGTGGCCCATAAATAACTTACAACTGAGCTATGCTATCTCTGGGCAATTAACACAATAAATTCTGCATCGAGAACTCACAACCAACGCATACATATAAACATAAGTGCTAAGAATAGTAGTGCAAGCCGACTAGGCCGCTACATATACTGTACAACAAAAATAAGAGCCGACATGGCTACATAACATCCCAACTATCATACAACTGTCTACAGATCTCTATGGAATACGAACTATAGAAAAGACAGGACACGACCCCGTCATACCCCTATATGAACATACCAAAATAGCATACCAAGAAGGACCGCAGCTCCGGATCAAATGGAGCGCACTGACTGCGGCTGAATGAAAGACCTACTGAGTTGGATCATTGGTCTGGCTACTGAACCTGCAGGCATGAACGCAGTATCCATAAGAAGGGACGTCAGTATGAACAGTGTACTGAGTATGTAAGGCATGAATAACAACATAATAAGAGATATGGAACATAATATGAAATAAAGAGATAACCTATACATATGATTGCCTCATACCACGGATATCATGTATCCTTAGCCTTTTTGGAAAAAAAACATTTTTCATATATATGTACAACATAATAGTGCTGCGGAACGTGCAACCCGATCTATAAATGTCACACCCTAATTTTCGTTAGGGCGTGATGGGCACCCGACCCTTACTTAGGGCTGAGCGAACCCGCTGACTCTCGTTATACTCATAGTCATGCTGGGCCCTTAACTCATAACATGAACGCATAATGAAAACTTTCAAAAGAAACATACTTTTCATCTTTCTCAAATCAAGTGAAATCAGTAAACATATGAAATCGTAATATAATGCATAATAATACATCGGCTTACATAGCGCTTACGAGCCGACATCTTATATACACGACTTCGTCTCCGCAAAGTCTCTAACATAACTACAGATACCATAGCAAAAGCACTCTGACTCGGCAACACTCCGGGAGGAAATGGAGCTCGCCAATCCAGCTGGAACATCTTCTGCTAACATCTTCTACTCATCTGGGTGTACCTACATGGCATGAAATGCAGCCCCCGAAGAAAGAGGGTCAGTACGGAATATGTACTGAGTATGTAAAGCATGGAATACAGTAAACAGGATCGTACGGAAATAAGGAGGACAGAAAAAGTAATAAAGAACTTAAAAACTCATAAAGCTTACCTTGAACCATAAATCATGCATTTCAAAGTCGTAAATAAGGCGAGTGACATAAATAGAAAATCATCATGTACACATGCATGTACATAGCGTCCGCCTCTAACGAGGGACGCGGTAAGTAAAATCATCATATACATGTACATATAACGTGCCCGGCCCTCTAGTGAGGGACGCGGTGAATAGAGTCATCATATGCCATCCGGCCGCCTCCCTCATATCATCATATCATATATATATATATATATATATATATATATATATACGTGCCCGGCCCTCTAGTGAGGGACGCGATGAATAATGCAGTGGAGTCGAGCACGAATACATGCCCTGGCCCGGACGCGAGGAAGGACATATTGAGGTGGCACGAGCGAGTAGTGAGAAACCAAATGCACATAAATCATCATCACGGACTCAATGAATAAGTAAATAGCCGACGCTCGAGAATCAAAACGGAAATCATGTTAAGTTCTTTCAAAAACAAGTCGTTAGGACTATACGAAGGTAAATCTGGGACCACGGATATGTATCAAACCAATCCGGGCCCGCCCATGCAAGTTAAAGTCGTTATACGTTTTGTCTACGAACATTTCAAGGCAATCCGGTTCTATCTATGAAAGTTACGGACATTTTTAGACATAAGATCCTTTAGGAACAAAACCGTTTATACAACATTCTAAATCCAATCATACCAAAGACATAAAGACCATAGCTTGACCATATTAAGGATGCTAACATCAATAAGTAAATATGAATCATAAACGTGCTCGAAACTTAAGAATGGAGTTACCTCGAGGCTCGTGTCATAGCCTAATTACAACTAGACATGCCAAAAGAAAGAAAGGTTGAGCTTCTACATACCTCGTCCGCTTCCTACGCTAATCTGAACTCATGTCTCGGCTTCTCAAAATCTACAACAACGTCATTAGACATCGAACATTAGTCATAAACACTGAAGGATTCAATTCCAAGCCATTATTTTATCTACAGAAATTAAAAAGCATTTATATATTCAACATCCCCGAGTATTCAACTGGCCAAATCTTCAACAACAATTCCAACAACCGTATTAACAACATCAATGATCAATTCAAAACGCATTATAACGCTAGTAATTCTTTTCCACATAATTCAACAACATTCCATTTACCTTCAATTCGATGACATACATTCAAGCCAATGCCAATGATCTCACATTTAAATACTAATTCAAAACCATCCAAACAAAATTCAAGAACGCTTCAAACAATCCGTACGTTATTCAAAATAATCCATCCAAGCTACCATGGAACCCGAAACCTCCAATTTCCATAAGAACAACGTCAACACATTTCTTTCTTCCAAATTCATCAACTACACCAATAATCCCACTTCAGCAACATTATCTTCATAAATACAAGAAACTATATTTAATTACATTAGCTTCCAAAACAGCCCACACACGATTTTATCTTCAACTTAATTCATTAAACCTTTATTTACATCATAGAATCCACAACACAACAACAAAAATACTAAATAAAATTTAGTTCATTCCTTGTCACAAAACAAACCCCATACTCACGGCTCAACATCAACATACAAAGTTTCATGAATTTCATCAATTTCTACACACTATTCCCTCCGTTCTAATCCGTTAAAACTCGAATAAACTTGTTAACAATGAAAAGGAACCTTAATCTTACCTTAAGTATGCATCCACCACGTCCACCCTCTTCTTCTTGGTTGATTTTTAGCTCAAATTGAAGGCAACGCGACGTACGACACTTTTCTCTTCATTGGCCTTTGATTCAAAATAATTTGGTCAAAATTAGTTTTCTCTCTAGGCTCTCCTCTCTCTTTTTCTCCAGAATTTTCTGGGTGTGTTGGTATGAAAAATGAGGAGAAAAGGCTGATATTTCATTTAAAAAGTGTGGGTAATGGGCCCGACTTGGTTGGGCTCCTGGCTGGGCCCGGCCCACCGACCTTTCGTCTTAAAACGTCGATATCTCCTTATCTCAATGTTGTCCGTGAACCCACGACCTATGGTTGAAAGCTATTTCAATTATCTACAACTTTCATTCTGGAGTTTTCCCAAATTCCAAACTCATAATACCGTTTTGGCCCCTCGAAGTCGTATCACCCGAAGACGTTTTCTTAAATCGCCCTTTTGGAGGGCTTACACTCATTTTTAGCTTATGGGTCCTTCTTAGGACTTGCTCATAACTTCACATGTACCACCTCTATATCTCTTCATATGTCCTTTATAAAATCCCAACATGTGGGTCCCACCTTAACACACGGCCACTTTGGCCTTTTCATGAAATTTTTATTTCAACTTCTAGCCCCTAATTTCCCTTAATATTCCATACCAATAAAATTCATAAGCAACTTGTGCATTAAAATAAAATCGGAGGTTAAAAGTCTCAACCTCGTATCCCGAACTAGTCTTGTCCTTAACTTATCATGGTTAGCTCGGATTATCCCAACGTACAAAATACGGGATATAACAATAAATATATTATATTGTTGCGGAACGTGCAGCCCGATCCGTAAATATATTATATTGCTACGGAACGTGCAGCCCGATCCATAAATATAATATGTAATATAAGTAGCATGCATGAGAGCCCAAATAAAAGTTACCACTTTATCGGAGTGACGTAAGGTCGGTAACCTCCGATTAATATTATGGAACAATCATCATCGCTATATTTCACCTTGAAGGAACAATTATCATAAGGTGAGATCAATAATAATGAATGAAATCAAGAAAATCATGAAATAAGGTCAATAATCTCATAACAGCATCAAAATCATAAACTTGAAATCTTTAGAAGTAAAATCATCATCAGTGTCGTTATCATCATAGACAACATCTATCTCCAGTATCATAAGAACCTTAAGAATCATAAACTTCTAGTTTTTGGGAAGTAAGGACGTTATGGAAAACATGTATGGGATCATAAAAAGGGAATCATGCCTTTAGAAAGAAAGGGACAGCCTTGACATACCTGGAAGTTCACTTCTCGACTTTTCCACCTACTTTCGGTCTCGCAGTCTACATATAAGACCATTCATACTATGCTTAGGCCTATCGTCATGTACTTGTCTTAAACCTTCAAATTAAACTCCTTTACAATCTGCCGAAATTCGGGCAGCATCTCCCTTGTTTATATCCCTAGCTCGAAATCACAATACCAACAAAACAACAACAATAGCAACACTGATATCCACCACATCATCATCTACACCAACACGCTCAATAAAATATCCCACCCGATGTTTATCCAATTTCTCAACCAATCAATTCATTATACGACCTTTCTGTAGCTCTATCTCCATAAATAAACTTAAATCAATATCAATAAGGAAGAATTCACACCTTGCTCCTTCTAGGAACGCAATATCTTTAGTATTCTCCTTGAATCCACGCCAAGATCTCTCGCAATACGATATTATAATCGTAACTATACGCTGTTCGAACCTAAATCCGGAGATACCACTTAATTTGCGCTAAAATTTTATGAACGGAAGTTGGAAGAATATTCCAGAGTGTTTGGGATGATTTTCAGGGGTGGTTTGGAGGAAATAAGGGGGTAAGCCCCCTTTTATAACATTCTAGAGTCAGTTTGCACCGACTTAGGATTTGCTCAGCACGTTCGCGCCACCTTGGGGAGCGTTCGTGCCACCTTGGGGAGCGTTCGCGCTAAGTTAGCCCCTGGTTCCTCTGCGCGTTCACGTCACCTCCAGACGCATTCACGCAGAGTTAATCTCTGCTCTGGCAGCCTATCTTAAAATGCTCATAATGTTTGATTCCAATGTCGGATCGACGCATATTGGAAACTAGACTTCATGAACTTTAATTTAGGCTTTTGTTTCACTTCAAAACTCTTCATATACTAAAAGATATTCTTTCCCCAAGTTGGCTCATTCTTGTCATTCAAAGTAGCGCTCATCTCCTTCCCAAGCCATACTAACTTAACTTCTTCCACTCATTTCCTTGTCGGACCTTCCGAAATTTCTTATGTCCATTCCTTACTCATAAAATATACTTAATAATGCTTCGCTCCTTATATTCCAAAGTTGTTTTACTTGGCGTTAGCTTGACATCCTTACGTGAAAATTTGATAAGTGCTTCTCTGAAAGTGTGGGGTGTAACATCCTCTCCCCTTTAGTAACATTCGTCCTCGAATGTTGAAGTAAACTCGTGTTATTGTTGATATCAATACTCTTACCTGCATCTGCTGGTATGTACTTTGCTTACTTGTAGTCCTACTCATGTATTCGGAACTAACCTTAGTTGAACTCTACAACTTATGATCCTCCGCATGATTCCTTTAGAGATAAGACACCTTAAGTTAATAACCCGTAACCACAATTTGTAGACTTATGACACTATATCGATATGTCAAAGCGATAATCCTCTCCTGTTTTTCTTGGGGTTTAAACCTTTATATTTATGGTCAATTCAATCTTTCCCCATATTCCGTTGACGATTTCTGAGAACTTTCCCACTAACCTCATCATCCACGTGAATAGTGGTCAACTCTATATTCAGTTTTTCCTTTCTTCCTACTCCTACGAGCTCTACCCTATATATCTTAGTTGATTAACAGTGGCATTTGGAGCTCTTCTGCTAGAATGCCATTCTATCTTGTGTCTGCATACCATTCAGTCGTGCCGGTACTGATTGATTCCGTTCAATTAGTTAATATTTTCCTTAACTCCTTTTGGATTTGCTTATGCTGAATCTCTGGCATTCCCAGTCTTATTACAGTAGCATTCGATGATCCTTTACCCTAGAGCGCGCCGTAATTTTTGACAATTAATCTTTCTTGGGTTTCTTGGTTCCCTTATATAAGCAATAACATGATTCTTTCTTAACATATACAGTCCCTTCTCGTGCAACTACTAGCTCATCGTCCCTACGTACAAGTAAACTGTATGTTCATAGCTTTACAATTCCTTTGGTATCTCTTGATTACTATTGTTTTACCACTAATGGGTGTATTCTAGAGTTCACTAAATTTCCTACCCAATCAATTCTTGAATATTGTCCCCCTTCTCTGGTGACTAAAGTTTATGCTCGTACTTACGGTCATCCCTTTTCCTTATTACCTATATACTTACCAGTGCTTCATGTTTTATCATCCTCATTGTCCTTTCCACCTATGTCGTTTACATTCTTATATACACGTTTACCCAGTGCTTACTACATACCTCTTGGAGTTTAACTTATTCTTTCCCTCTTAAGGATATCCTCAGAGGCTGGTAATATAGTATCCTTTGCTTTTCTGTAGCAACAGAATTGATCCTTACGGTATTTATCCTCCAGTTAATTGAGACTCCCTTCCACCGTACACTTTACTTAATTCTTTCTCTTTTAATAAAGCTTCTTACGCTCTGTTTGACTATCGGTAATTCTGATACTTACATCAGGGACATCTCGAACCTCCTCTTCAGTGATCCTCTTTTCTTATTTTATCCTTGAAATTTCTAATCTTTAGTTCGACTGATAAAGTAGGGATAAGTTTGGAAATTTTTCGAAATGTGACTCAGGTTCCTTACTGTGCAGCAAACTCAAATCGTTTCACTCTTTCGTTTATCTGCTGTTTGCAATCAGCTTGATATCTGGTAGAACTATTATTTTGCTTATCCGCATGAAGTTTTACTACCACCAACGTTTTCCTAACCAGATGCATCATTTATTATATCCTTTAAAATTCCCCTTGGACCCTTGGTATTCACTTGATTCTTGCCTGATAAATCTTTTCTGTAACCTGGCATACCTTATTTATTCTTTGAGTTTATCAGTCTCACAGATTTTTGAAGTCCTTAAATACTCATTTCCTCCATTTCTTTTCACGATGAAAGATCTGTTTCCTTTCCTATACGGACCTTATCCTCTAACCCACCAAATCTGATTTCTTCTTTACATACTATCGTAATCGATGCACTATCGCATCTATTTTCCACGGCCTACTCTTTCAATTCCCCAACTCACATTGTTTTGTAGTCTCCCTTTACTGGGTGGTTGTACCCTAGTCAGGCATCATAGTTATTCCAATATTTTGTCGATCCTTGTCCCCTTCTTACCTTCCTTTCAATACCATAACTTGTTCATATTTATACATATCCCTCATATGTTCATTCTATTCCTTTTGTGATTGAAGTTCTATACTCCTTATCAAGATTCTTATCCCTTGTTACCAAGAGACCAGACTTGTTAGCCTATTAACCTTCCCCTTGTCCTTAATAGTTACACAACTTCCTTTAACCAATTCATCAGTCCACCTTTCTTACTTTCACCCTTAGGGTCTTTCTTAATTTCCTTTGCTCATAAAGTGCTCTTCCCCACTTGCCATTCTATAACATTGGCCCTGGAATTTTATAGAATATTCTATTAGAGATATGAATCCTTTCTATTTCTAAAGTCGAAAGCTTTTCCTCTTCCTGAGTGAATGTATCAATATGGCTTCCCATTTATGAGTTAGAAATCCCTTAACACCTTTCATAAAATCTAATTATTTCCTCTTTGGTTATATCCATGCTCACCGTTATCATACTGCGATCCCGTTTGTCAAGATATGTTTTCGGAACCTTCACATTCGTCTTTTATTCCACACTGCCATACCCTATCCTCCCCGCATACTTACTTTCGAGATTCATTCGAATGGCTCTTCGCCTCTACCGTCGTCCTAAACCTTTCCTCAGAACTTTACTTAACCCTTACTAGCAACAAACTTCCCTTGCATACACTTCTCTTCTTTTCATAACATTATAATCTTCTTACTCTTATCTCCACACTTTCTCTCTTCCCTGATATTATTACACCATGATTATCTGACCTCAATGTTTGGAGAAAACAATATCAATCTGTCTTGTAGCACTTGCTACCTTAACTTCAATACCCAGTTCAATCAATACCTTTAGCATATCGTAGCATCGATCATAAGGGCACACATGCTAGTTAATATGACCACACATGAGTTATCGAATATATCGTTTACTAATACCTTACTTACGAAGTACCCCCAATACTATTTAGAATTGTCCTGAATCTGTAGTTTTAACACATCTTCTCTCTTTTTGCCTAGCTAACCTGTCTCATATCTCATGATCATTTAAAATTTCAATCATAAAGCTCATATGCTCCCACTTTCCCTCGGCTATTCTGATTTCTCATATTTTCGTACATCTAAATCTATAGGTCTTCTTAACATTTTTTTCTCAGTACTATTTATGAGCCTCTGGCAATATCGCCCTAACAAATGATCTCCTCTCAAACACCTACTCTTCTTTCATTTCTATTCATAAGCCGACATCGCTCTTATTTTTCTATCGTCAAGTGACCTTCGCTGCATCTGTCTGAAAAGTCAAGGCAAGCCTTCTTATAAGGGTCACACCCGTCTTTTTACTGCTACATGGTCTTTCGTCACATATCTTTTTAAAAAAAAAAAAAATTTGAAGTTCTAATTGGAAACCTAAATAAAACTCCGTAATGCATTTCCTCAAGGTTAGCAAAGTCCTTTACTCTCCTGGTTGGATAAATGCTTATCGTAACCATTGGAGCTCCCAATATCTAGAAAATTCTTCATAACCACAAGTCGACACACGCGATTGTTTTTCATTCCAGTCCCAAGGTTCCTCATGGTAGCAAAAATGTCTTAGTCGTAATTACCCATAAATACTTCAGTCATCGGTTCCTTTAGAATTCCCACTCGTCAACTATTAAATGATATCCTGTAATAATCGTACATAACATAAGGAATTTCAATAAAAGACCCATATAGCTGTAGTCGTCCTGTCCTTATCCTGGTCTGGGGGACTGTAAAGTAAGGTATCTCTTTCATCATCCTCCCACGATCTACTGGTCTGACCATCCTCATCTTCTCCATCATAGTCCGAAGGATATGAATACTCTGGCAGCTCCTGATTAACCGAAGGCCAAGACAGAGGGCTAGAATACTCCGTAACACTTACACTCGTGGGTGCTCGGACGTAGTGCTCAATCATAGGAGAAACTGGAGGAGCCAAATCTGGTGCAGCCTCAGGAGTCTCTTGCTCCACTGGTGTCTCATATGAACCCTCAGATGGGTCCGTCTCATAACTATCTTTTGACGGACCTTCCTCCATAGAAGTCACAGGCTCTGGGGGAATCGTTACAATATCCTCAGAAGGATCTGTCTCAATGGAATAACTAAGACTCCTCCTAATCTGTCCTGGTGCCTGTGGTCCGGAGTCCACCCTGGGGGCCTTCCTTGTGCCCCTACTATCAGAAGCTGACCTCTTCATCTTTATCAATCTGCACTTACCTACAGGAAAAGAGGGTCATAGACAATCTTTCCTAGACTCTGGCTCTATCGCACGATCTAAGATAGAAAGGGAGGTCAGTGATTCCTAAATGTCCCGCAACCTCCTGTTTATAAGTGTGGCGCGCTTCACACCCATAAACAAGACTCTACTAGACACGGTTTGTAGATAACCCTAGGGCAAAACTACTCTGATACCACTTTTGTCACGACCCAAATCGGTGACCCGTGACGAGTGCCCGACCACTACTGACCAAGCACCCTAGACTCGTATTTGCATCTCACTGAGTAACTTGGTGGCCCATAAATAACTTACAACTGAGCTATGCTATCTCCTGGGTGATTAACACAATAAATTCTGCATCGAGAACTCACAGCCAACACATACATATAAACATAAATGCTAAGATTAGTAGTGCAAGCCAACTAGGCCGCTACATATACTGTACACCAAAAATAAGAGCCGACAAGGCTAAATAACATCTTAACTATCATACAACTGTCTACAAACCTCTATGGAATACGAACAATAGAAAAGACAGGACTCGGCCCCGTCATACTCATATATGCACATATCAAAATAGAATACTAAGAAGGACCGCAGCTCCCGATCAAATGGAGCGCACTGACTGCGGCAGAGTGGAAGATCTACTGAGCTGGATCACTGGTCTGGCTACCTGAACCTGTGGGCATGAACACAGCGTCCACAAAAAGGGACGTCAGTACGAACAGTGTACTGTACTAGTATGTAAGGCATGAATAACAACATAATAAGAGATATGGAACATAATATGAAATAAAGAGATAACCTTTACATCTGATTGCCTTGTAAGGCGGATATCATGCATGCTTAGCCTTTTTGAAAAAAAAAATATTTTTCATATATATGTACAACATAATAGTGCTGCGGAATGTACAACCCGATCCATAAATATATTATATTGCTGCGGAACGTGCAGCCCGATCCGTAAATATATTATATTGTAGTGGAACGTGCAACCCGATCCGTAAATATATTATATTGCTGCGGAATATGCAGCCCGATCCGTAAATATATTATATTTCTACGGAACGTGCAGCCCGATCCATACCCATATATCCGGCGTCCGGGCATCCCGCGTCCGAGACGATATCATAATATACCAACTGATCAGGTGGTTATGCGTATATAACGCCTAGCCCTTTTTCCCAGATCCCATATATATATATACACACATACACATAGATGTGTGTGTATATATATATATATATATATATATATATATATGAAGCATGCATGAGAGCCCAAATAAAAGTTACCACTTTATCGGAGTGACGTAAGCTCGGTAACCTCCGATTAATATTATGGAACAATCATGATCGATATATCTCACCTTGAAGGAACAATTATCATAAGGTGAGATCAACAATAATGAATGAAATCAAGAAAATCGTGAAATAAGCTCAATAATCTCATAACAACATCAAAATCATAAACTTGAAATCGTTAGAAGTAAAATCATCATCAATATCGTTATCATCATAGACAACATTTATCTCCAGCATCAGAAGAACCTTAAGAATCATGAACTTCTAGCTTTTGGGAAGTAAGGACGTTATGGAAAACATGTATGGGATCATAAGAAGGGAATCATGCCTTTAGAAAGAAAGGGACAGCCTTGACATACCTGGAAGTTCACTTCTCGACTTTCCCACCTACTTCCGGTCTCGCAGTCTACATGTAAGACCTTTCATACTATGGTTAGGCCTATCGTCATATACTTGTCCTAAGCCTTCAAATTAAACTCCTTTAAAATCTGCCGAAATTCGGGCAGCATCTCCCTTGTTTATATCCCTAGCCCGAAATCACAATACCAACAAAACAACAATAATAACAACACTGATATCCACCACATCATCATCTACACCAACACACCCGATAAAATATCCCACACGATGCTTATCCAATTTCTCAACCAATCAATTCATTATATGACCTTTGTAGCTCTATCTCCGTAAATAAACTTAAATCAATATCAATAAGGAAGAATTCATACCTTGCTCCTGCTAGGACGACAATATCTTTAGTATCCGCCTTGAATCCATGCCAAGATCTCTCGCAATATGATATTATAATCGTAACTATATGATGTTCTAACCTAAATCCGGAGATACCACTTAATTCGCGCTAAAATTTTATGAACAGAAGTTGAAAGAATATTCCAGAGGGTTTGGGATGATTTTCGGGGGTGGCTTGGAGTAAATAAGGGGGTAAGCCCCCTTTTATAACATTCTAGAGTCGGTTTGCACCGACCTAGGATTTGCTCAGCACGTTCGCGCCACCTTGGGGCGCGTTCGCGCTGAATTTTCCCCTGGTTCCTCTACTCATTCGCGCCACCTCCCGGTGCGTTCGCGCAGAGTTAATCTCTACTCTGGCAGCCTATCTTAAAATGCTCATAACGTTTGATTTCGCTGTTAGATCGACGCACGATTTGTTGCATTGGAAACTAGATTTCATGAACTTTAATTTAGGCTTTTGTTTGACTTCAAAACTCTTCATATACTGAAAGATATTCTTTCCCCAAGTTTGCTCATTCTTGTCGTTCAAAGTAGCGCTCATCTCTTTCCCAAGCCATACTAACTCAACTTCTCCCACTCATTTCCTTGTAGGACCTTCTGTAATTTCTTATGTGCATTCCTTACTCATAAAATATACTTAATAATGCTTCGCTCCTAATATTACAAGGTTGTTTTACTTAGCCCTAGCTTGATATCCTTACATAAAAATTTGAGAAGTGCTTCTCTGAAAGTACAGGGTGTAACATCACTATAACTATAAATAAAACCAATACCTGGAGGAGATGATGCCTCAGACTGAGCCTCCTGAGATAACGGGAATAAATAGGGATATTTAGCTTTCATTTCCTCTTCTGCTTCCCAAGTCATTTCCTCAACATTATTATTTCTCCAAAGTACTTTAACAGAGGCGACATCTTTAGTTCGCAATCGACAAACTCGGTTACATCCAATATAGCTGGGGTTTTCCTCGTATGATAAGCTATTGCTCGATCATTTGGATATCATCTATTGGTACAACCCTTGAAGGATCTCCTATACACTTGCGGAGCATGGACACATGAAATACTGGATGTACAGACTCTAAATAAGGAGGTAACTCTAACTCATATGCCACCTTACCCACTGTACGAATAATTTTATATGGCCCAATGTATCGAGGGCTCAACTTACCCTTTTTGCCAAATCTCATCACTCCCTTCATAGGTGAAACGTTTAGGAAAACCCAGTCGCCTACCTCAAACTCTAACTTGCGTCGCCAATTATCTGCACAGGATTTCTGTCGACTCTGTGCTGTGAGTAATCTTTCTTGAATTACTTTTACTTTGTCAACTGCTTACTGTATCAAATCTGGACCAACTAACTGATTCTCTCCAACATCAAACCATCCTATAGGTGATCTACATCTCCGCCCATATAAAGCTTCATAAGGAGCCATGTGGATGCTGGAATGGTAACTGTTATTATATGCAAACTCAATAAGAGGTAAATGATCATCCTAGCTACCTCGGAAGTCAATCACATAAGCTCTCAGCATGTCCTCAAGTGTCTGTGTAGTACGCTCTGCTTGTCCATCTGTCTGTGGATGAAATGCAGTACTAAGACTCACCTGAGTCCCCAATCCATTCTGAAAAGATTTCTAGAAGTTGGCTGTAAATTGCGCTCTTCTATCTGAAATAATGACCGTAGGAACACCATAAAGTCATACAATCTCTTTAAGGTAAAGCTTCGCATAATCTTCAGCTGCATAAGTAGTTCTGACATGCAAAAAGTGGGCTGAATTTGTAAGCCTCTATCAACTATGACCTATATTGAATCATACTTTCGCGGAGTACGGGGCAAACCTGTAATGAAGTCTGTATTGATTACCTCCTACTTCCATGTCAGAATCTCCATATCATGCAATAAACCTCCGGGCTTCTGATGCTCTATCTTAATTTGCTGACAATTTGGACATTGAGAGACAAATACTGCTATATCTCTTTTCATACCATCCCACCAATAAACTTCCTTGAGATCGTGATACATCTTTTTTGCGCCCAGATGAATAGAATAGCGGGAATAATGAGCTTTCCCCATGACTTGCTGATGAAGCCCTGCAACATTAGGAATGCACAATCTACCTCTATACCTGAGTACTCCATCTCCTGTAATCACAAAGGGTGTCTTTTCTTTCTGAGGAGCTGTATCCCGGTAATGAACTAACACTGGATCCTCGTACTGACGTTCCTTTATCTCGGCCACCAAAGATGATATCGCGGTATCTTGAACAATAACCCCTGCATCACCTGAATCTGATAGCCGAACTTCGAGGCTAGCTAATAGACGTACTTCACGGACTATCCCTTTTTTCTCTAGCTGTACATATGACAGGCTACCCATGGATTTACGACTGAGAGCATCGACTACTGTATTATCCTTTCCAGGATGGTACAGAATATCAATATCATAATCTTTCAACAACTCTAGCCATCGTCTCTGGCGCAAATTCAGATCCTTCTGCTTAAAAATATACTGGAGGCTCTTATGATCAGTATAGGTATCAACATGAACTTCGTATAAATAGTGCCTCCACATTTTCAAGGCATGAATCACTGCAACTAACTCAAGATAATGGGTTGGATGATTCTTCTCGTGCTGTTTCAACTGTCTTGAAGCATAAGTGACAACCTTGCCGTGCTGCATTAATACACAACCCAAACCAATACCCAAAGCATCACAATGTATCACATAGCCCTCTGTTCCCTCTGGAAGAGTCAAGACGGGTGCTGATGTCAACTTGTCCTTCAGTATCAGAAAACTCCGCTCACATGCATCTGTCCACTGGAACTTAGCTTATTTCTGAGTCAGCTTGGTCAATAGGGCTGAAAGAGAAGAAAATTCCTCTACGAACCTTCTATAATAATCAGCTAAACCCAAGAAACTATGTATCTCCATTGGTGTCGTGGGCCTTAGCCAATTGCACTTCATGGTGAATATGTTTGTGAAGACAATAAAGTTGCATATGGTTCTTATGCGGGGACTTCTAGTATATATTCACGTACATCACCTTGTAATACTTCCTATTCCAAGCAAAATGGTATAAGTGTGTGGATTGGTCCGAGTAGGAGTAGTCTGAGGCGGAGAAGAGAGCATACATTTCCTACTTCAAGAAATACAATGAACCATGCTTCTTATCCTAGAATGAATGTGCCATGTTCTTGTGGTTATGGTATGGAATTTAGGAGGGGAGTGTTGATAGGTGAGGGAAGTGGAGGAAATGCAAGGTCTCAAGTAAGAAGTGACCCGAAGAGGCGAATTCTTGAGACAAAAATCACTTTGCTTGGTAGTGCGAGGTATGTTCTTATATTGGATGATTGGAGCTATGGCAACTACCTTCCACCTCAAGTGGTTGCACAATTGGGTATAGAGTGTGTGGTGAAAGAAGACCCTTACTATGATCAACGAGGGTTCTTGGTTGATAGGAGCATGAAGGTGTCCTTTACCCATAGCAACTACCATGAAAAAGAGGTTTGGTGTGATGTACTCCCACTAGAAAATTGTCACTTATGTTTAGGGAATCCATGGTTCCAAGAACATAAGGTTTCATTTGGACAAAGATGGCATGAGTATGTAGTGGACAAGGAAGGGACATCTGTCTTTCCACCAGTACTTCCTAAAGATGGTGGGATCGAACCTTCATCATAGTTCAAGAAGAATTTAGAAGAGATAGAAAAGATCCGCCTAATGGTGGAACACTGGCACAAGGAACAATTACTCAAGGAGCAACAAATGAAGGAAATGAAATCCAACCCTTATGAAGCAAAAGAGAAGAGTGAAGTGGAGGGTTCCCTTAACCCTTCCAAAGATATACTTGACACTTGTCCCAACTCCAATGAAATTGAGAGAGAAAAGATTGAGAGGAGCAAGGGAGTGAAAAGTGACAACTCTAGAGAGGAAAAAGGAGAGGATGTGAGGAGTGATGTGAGGGAGTTGTCACAACCTTTATCTAACCCTTGTGACTTTTCTTTCTTCTCTAGTGGTCTTAATGATGGTGCAGGTATTCTTGGAAGCAAACCTAATGATTGGCCTCAAACTTTGAAAGTTTATGAGGTAGTTGAAGGCTTCCGAAGGAGCAAATGGGCTCCAATGTTGAAAACCACGGTAAAAAAGATACTTTATGTGCACTTCAATGTAAAATAACTAATCTTAACACTCCAAATCTTGTGAATGAGTTTGTTGACTTGAGTGTGAGTGATAGCTTAGCCTTATGTGAGCTTAATGAATCTTTACCATGTGTTGAGCTTAGATCTTCATTGATTGTTGACAATGTAGTTGATACAGGTGATCCAACACTAGTTGATCATATTGATGACCATATTGATTCTTCTTGCGGGATCAATTTGTGTCCACCTAGTTTTTATCCCTATGATTTGCATGTTAATACATTGCCATATGATTTGTTAGTTCACCCACTAGTTGATCCTAGCGATGACCGAGCTGATTCTTTTTGTAAGATCGATTTAAGTCCAACTAGTGTGGATACTTGTAATGATCAACTTGTTTGCTATGATAGTCCACTAATTGCGGAACCTTGTGATGTGCTTAATGACCCTTAATTTAGTGATGATGTTGGTATAATTGATCATTTACATAGTCGTGTGCATGAACGTGTTGTGGAAAGTGACCTTTGTCTTTGTGAGAGAGGAATTGCATGCTTTGATTCTTTATTGTTCATAGATTCTTCTCTCTTAAAAGATAATGCCCTATTCGATGATAACATGACTAGTGAGGATGATATGCATAGTGGATTGAATTGTAATGATAAGTATGTAGCCACCTTTGGAGGCTATAATGTGTTCTGTAACCCACTATGGGATGATGATGAGCTTGGTCTTTATGAAAAGCATGGGGTGGGTAAAGTTCTTGACCCCATCCCCGATGACGAAAAGTCCTTCTTGAGGGTTTATGACCCACTTGATGGACCAATGTCAAATTTGGAAAAGGCTTCCGAAAGTGATGAGTGTTCTTTAAAGAAGGGGAGAAATTTGAAAGGAAAAGAGAGCACACTTCTAGGAAGGACTATGCTAGATCTTCTAACCTAAGGGGTGAGGAGATGCTACTCTTAGCTTAGCATAGGTTGAATGAGCATAATGGTAAAACTCTCTCTCTTGATGAACTTGATTATTTGACTAACTTGCTTATGAAGTTTTGTCAAAAGAGGAGTCTTGAAGATGAAGACCATTTGAAGGGACCTCATTGGACTACACTTGGGTATGAAGTCACATCTTATACTTCCTTCAATGACGGTACGTATTCTTGGCTCATGCTTATTCTTGGGCTTTCTAAAGCCATGAAGGTAACTTTTTGGTGTGTTGAGTATAGTAGTAACACTTCTTTCCATTCATGTGATAATTTGCTAGTGTTATTACTTGATTTCATATTGGGCTTGCATGGGGAATGTCGGAAAATTAGTGTGGGTGATGCCTTTGTGTTTGACCCCGGTGATAACTTAGGAGTGATTCCTTACTCTAGGTGGGCTAGTGTGATGATTAGACCTTTGACTTGGGTTAGGCTTGTTTGTAGAATTGCACTTAGCCATGTGGGATGTCACTTGTTTCTTGACTTAAGGGGAGGTATATGCTTCTTGATTGCTTGGATCAATGTGAATTTACATGTTAGGATTCCTAATTGCATTGGTTTATTTGATTTACCCTTTTGTCAAAATGACTTGAATAGCCACTCTTTGGCATTATTTGGATACATGTTCTTTCTAGATCCATTTGATGCTTGGTTATATCATAAGAGTGAGTCATTTAGTATCTTGGTTACATGCTTTGCTTACTTTAGGTATTATCATTGGCCTTACGATGACTACCTTGCTTGTTTTGTGAAAGGGTTTGTACTTATTCTCTTCCATATTTTACAAGGTACGGATTCGAGGATGAATCCTTTTGAAGAAGAGGAGGATGATATGATCCTAAATGGCACAAATGGCTCAACTACTCAAACTTCTCCAAGGATTTGTGTTGGAAGCGGATTCATGGAGGATGAAGCTTTGGGAGCACTTAAATGGAGTCATTGGAGGGCCTTCAAGCTATGGGAGATAGCATGGGAGAAGAAGTCAAGAGTCCAAAGCCCAAAGCTTGCCTCTTAAAGTGGCTACAATTGCAAACTTGGGTGATTCAAAGCCTGAAGATGGCTATTTGCGCAAAGGGCTATTTGTGTATACAATTTACGCAAGGAGGGTTATGCTTGCAAGAAGGCCATGCATGCAAGGTTGATTTGGGGGCCATCTATGCAAAGAGGGGCGTCTTTGTTCATTGAAGGCCAATCCTTGAATTGAAGCCTGCACTAAGAAGACTAGCCAAACAAGGCCCCTACTTCATTAAGGGTAGCATTGTAATTGCCTATTAATCTTTTTTACTTAGCTTGTATATATAGCTTGTCTTTCATTTGATTAGAAAAGACTTTGATGATGAATATTTGAGAGATACTCATATTTTGAGTGATAGATTGTGAGGTAGAATCTAGTGTTAGTTTAGTCATATGACAAAGGATTCCATTGTTGGTTGTAGAACCTTTTATTTCCACCGAATTCACGAAGATTGTTCATTTGTGAATTTCAAGTGAACTTCTTGCCTTGATTCATATTGCTTTGGTTCTTTGGTTGAATTCAAAATAAGAGGGTCTAGGTTTCATATACTTAGATTTTCCTATAGGATTCATTACCAATTCATTCTATCTTCTCATCCCCAATTTCCTATATCCCTTTTATTTCCTTTTGTTTTTGTTTAATTCTTAGAGTTTCCCTAGGTTGATCGTTATCAGATGCCATATGAAATATGCAGGTAGAAAGCACCACAATAAGAAGCCTCAGATGTTTCACTCTCTCTTGTCATTACTAATATCAAATCACAATCACTGCCACCATTTAACCATCACTCGAACCCACTCAGTAGCATACCGCATAATCATAAGTCTTCCAAACTAGCCGAGTCAATTTTGGAGATAGTATCATGCCACACACTCTACACCCTAGTTTTCCCTTAACTTGCTCAACTCTAAAACTGATTACTTTCTAGATCCAGCGTATCACATACACAGTCCCACTAATGTGCTCATGTATCTCCACCAAGATGCCCTTGTTCAATTCCCTTACCTTAATTTCTGAAAAGTTCTCCACAATTCGAATTAATTGAAACCTCATAATTGATTTACCACTTCAAACGTCCTTAAACACTACTCGCCCGTGAAGAATCACCTCTTGCCTTACTTGTCGAACCAGAACACCTCTAACAAATCATGGGATTATCCCTTTCATTCGATTAACTCAACCGAGTAAGTAGCAGGAACTAGACGAAACTTACACAACCGGTACAAAGCTCTTAACCCTAATCCAATATTAGATGTAACACCCGATAGCTCCTTAAGGACTAAAACTTCGCACTTGTCCAACACTAGAATCATTCTTATTAGTCAACTACCGGCTCCCATTGGCCCGCAACATAACCAAACTTACCAACTTAACACTGAACCCTTATGTCTATTCTACCATGTATGTCTGCAACATAACTTTCAAGTCAACTAGCTCTAGATGCCACGATATCCTTACCATTCCTCTAAACACAACGATCGGCGAACACGCCCTTTACTGAAGGACCAGGACCACAACTGCCAATATCTTAAGTCTCTAACGTCACAAGTAACATTGCTTTCCGATCTAGAACCGATAACCACTTTCCTAAAAGAACCCACAAACCACTACCATAGAGTCACATCGACGTCCAACTTAACTTTTTCACGACTGAATACGAAATCCACTCCCGTACCAATTGCAACCTTATCCTGAGAAGCATGTCAGATACCAATTTTTCCCTTCCGAACAGCGGAGATTGATCTATCCAAATCCATTCTTTTGCCTAAAGATGTACCTTACTCTTTCCGATTCTCGATCAACTATAACTTTATCTTAATTCCCTTATTCGTTCGCACCAAACTCACCGCTATTGATCGATCCTCACCAAACTTACACTCGTTCCTGTATATCGACATCTAATACACTGCCACTGCTTAATCGTTGACCTGCCACGGTACACTCGTGCCACGCAAACCATCATGATACCTTGACGATGTTGAAACTTTTCCCAAACCAATCATACCTCTAACAAATCATTCTTGTTAAACTATAAATGCACTTATGGGACTTTCGAGCAACCCAACATTGAAAACATGGAGATCATTTGACCCTCTGATCGTCTGTCTCTCCCATTTCTCAAGAAAACCCCTATAATAAACGAATCTTAACCATGATCCCACACAACTGAATCCTCAAGCCATAGCTAGAAACTGGACTTTGTCACGCGTCCGAATTAGGAGGACACATCTCGTACCATACCACACCATGTCATAGACAAACCGGTTCGCATAAGAATTTAAGGACGAGCTCCCACCATCCGTGAGAGAATAAGATAAAGAAATTCAGATACCAATTTGAGTTGACTAGATACCAATTTGAATGAAGTAACACAAAAGGAATGAAAGAATTGAAAGTTTCCTAAATGTCCCATAGCTTCGCAGATAGGTACGGAGCTCATCATACCGATCCGCAAGACTCTACTAGACATGCTCTTGGACTTATATACTGGGTAACCTAGGGCCCTGATACCAACTTGTCACGGCCCAAATCACTGATTGTGCGGGCACCTACCTTTTTCCCACCTGGTAGGCGAACCCGTCCCTTGAAGATTCGTCCAACAATATAAATAAAAAATAAGAGCAATAGAAGTATAAAATCATAAATAGATAGTAATGCAAAATACAACAACCACTCAAGGAATCTGGTCTGAATAGTACAAGAGCTACTAATACAAGTCTGAACGATATAAGTCTGAAATATACAAGTTTGTCTCAAGATATGTAATTGTTACAGCCCATATCTTCGAAGAAGCACTTATCAAATTTGAAACACAAGTACGTTGAGTTATGGTTAAGTAAAACCACTTTGGAATATAAGGAGCAAGCATTATTAAGTCTATTTAATGAGTGAAGGATGTATATAAGGTATACCGGAAGGTTTTATAAGGAAATGAGTGAAAGAAATGGAGTAGTAGGACTTTGGAGAAAGGATGGGTAAAGTTTCGTGTGAAAATTTTGGTCCAAATTGAGGGAAAAATATCTCTTAGCATATGAAGTGTTTTGAAGTGAAACAAAAGCCTAAAATGAAGTTCGTTGAGTCTAAGTTTCAATGCAACAAACCGCTCATCGATAGGACGTCAAAGTAGAGAATTATAGACGTTACAAGTTCGGGCCGACGAGAGAATGAGTGCTACAAAGAATCGGCTACAATATCGACCTGCTGATCAAGCACACGGTGACCCCCCCCCCCCCGAATTTGAACCTTATAAAAGGGGCAAAACCCCATTTTTTTCACCAAAAATTAGATTTTAGAGCTCAGCACATATAGGGGTATTTTGGGCATAAAAAGTTAAGAGAATTGAGTGATTTTAGCTTATCAAGTCTCGGATAGTGCGTAGTTGTGATCATGGTTTTATTTTGCGTTGGATTTGGCTTGGATTCAAGGTCAAATCTTGAAGATATTATCGTTTTGACAAGAAAAAGGCATGAATCTTTCTCTTTTGGTATTGTTTAACGCTTATTTACGGAGATAAAGCTGTTGAATAATGGTGTAGCGAATTTGTGAAGGGAGAAATGGGATAAACACCGTGTGAGGTGTTTTATGGAATAATTTGATGTTACCAATGATGTTGTTAATGTTGTTGTTGTTGGTTGCTGAATTACAATTTTGGGCTAGGCATATAAACGTGAGATGTTGCCAAAATTTCAGCAGATTCTAGTTATTTGAAGAATTAAGACAAGCGTATAAAGGTGAGTCTAACCATAGTATAAATTTTTTGGAATATAGATTTACGAGCCTGGGAGGACAAGCGTTGAGTAGTTAAAGTTAAGGCGACAAAAAAGGTATATTAAACGCTCGTCCATTTCTTTCAAAGGCATGATTCCTATGTTATGATTCCATAAATGTTTCCATAACCTCCTTGTTTCTAAAAGTTAGAAGTTCATGATTCAAGGGCATGACTTCTTTTCTGATAATCCATAAATGCTTTCCAAAATGTCCGTATTTTCCAAACCAGAGATTTATGATTCTGTAAGCTCTTATGACAACAACGATGGACATGTTTTTACAATGATAACAATGATGTCAAAGATGAGACAATTTCTATGATGATCATGATGACGATGATTTCATGTTTAAGAATCCCAAGCTTATGAGTTCAATGTGAATATAAGAATGTTGAGCTACTTCTTGATTTTCTCCATTTTATTCATTGATGATGACCCTATTTCTAAAGGCTCCAAAGTGTATGAATTGGCACTTTATGATCTTATTTTATGTTTTCCCTTGATGTTATTCTTCATTGATAGTCTCACCTCATAATGTTAGTTCCTTCAAGGTGAGACATGAAGATCATGATATTCCATATTACAATTGGAGGTTACCGACCTTACGTCACTCCGATAGAGTTATAGTTTTTGATTGGACTCTCATGCATGCTTTATGTATATGTATATGTATGATTACACCGTGCCTACGGTACAAGTCACAAAGACTCACTTGGGAGTAGCGGGTGCTATGGATAAAGATAATAACACCGTGCCTAGATGGCCGGCGCACCACTACGCGGGCGTAGCCGGGCCTATGGGATGATAGTAACACCGTGTCTATATGGCACGAAGACCACCAGCTGTGGGCGTTGTGAGATGGTTACCCCGGACGTGGGAGGCCCGGATACGGGCTAATGATTATGCTACATATATGTATATGAGAAATATTTTCTTTAAAGTTAAGCATGCATGGTATCTGCCTTAAGAGGAAATCATATACAAAGTATTTCCTTACCTCATGTTATGCTCTATATTTCTCATTATGTTATTTTTCATGTTCGTATCACTTACTATATTATTATTCATGCCTTACATACTCGGTACATTACTCGTAAATCGATCGTCCCTTCTTGTGGACGCCGCGTTCACGCCCGTGTGTTCGGATAGCTAGCCGAGTGAGCGTACCGATAGGACCTCTTTTCCAGCCTCCAACCGGCCAGCTCCATTTGTCGCAGTTACAGCCCTTTTTGTATGCCTTTTGACACGTACATATATCGGTATGGTAGGGCTTTGTCTCGTTTTTGTAGTCTATATTCCATAAGGCCGTACGTGTATATATATATAGTCGTCGTGTGCTTTCACTATCCCTTAATTTTTGGTGAACAAGATATACGGTGACCAAGTTGGTCCGCGTTGTCATCCTTTGCTAGTATGCACATATGCATATCCATATGCGTTTCATGGAATTGAGACAAATATCGTATAAATGCTACCGCGAACGGTACTAGTGGAATATCAGTCAAAGTGGGCCACCAAGTTGTTTAGTATAGAGTGGGAGCGAGTTTAGGGGTGCTTGATCAGTAGTGGTCAGGTGCTCGTCCCGGCTCATCGGCTTGGGTCGTGACAAAAGTGGTATTAGAGCAGTTCGTCCTGTGGGGATTGTCCGCGCACCGTGTCCGGCAGAGTCCTCGTTTATGGGTGTGAAGCCGAGCCACACTTATAAGCATGTGAGGTCACAGGGCATTTAGGAATCATTGACCTTTCTTTCTATCTTAGATGGTGTGATAGAGCCAGAGTCTAGGAAAGATCGCTTCTGACCCCTTTTTCCTGTAAGTAAGTGTAGACTAACCAATGATGAAGAGATCAGCCTTGGATGTGGGGGTGCTAAGAAGACCCCTAGAGTAGATTCAGGACCACAAGCTCGGACAGAAGCGAGAAAAAGAGCCTCGACTATTACGTTGGGGACCGATCCTTCCGAGGACCCCCGGACGATTCCCCGAAATTTCGACTTCTAGAGAGGGAGGGATCCATCGGAGGACAACCTATGACACGGACTCGTTCGAGGGTTCATGGGGGATGCCGTAGGAGGAGATTTCCGAGATCGTTCTAAGTTGACTCCCACCGCTTCTACGGCGCAGTACTACGTCGACCAGCCTACCCCGGTGAGTGTTACCGTCACGTCCCCAAACCGAGGGCCGCGACCGACACCTAAAACCCTACCCTACCGATCGCCATACTACTGCTCCATCAAAGGTCAC
The DNA here is from genome assembly GCF_029784015.1 of Lycium ferocissimum. Classification (NCBI taxonomy): domain Eukaryota; kingdom Viridiplantae; phylum Streptophyta; class Magnoliopsida; order Solanales; family Solanaceae; genus Lycium; species Lycium ferocissimum. The sequence goes on from NW_026726432.1 coordinate 40,151, forward strand.
AACTTTTTGTGAACCTTTAATCTACGAAATGACGCTTTCGTAAAAAAAAACTTTTCAATAAAACTCTTTCATCGAGTCGTGGACTTTTCTTATCGTTAATTCAAAGAAACTGAGAAGTTAGGGACAAAGCTATCCCGAGAGACGTTCGTTTGTTTTAAAGGCTTAAAATTGTGTATGATTTCAATGTCTTGAAAATGTTAAAAGAACACTTGGAGGAATTTTTCCATTTTTAGTAAGTGGACTATTTTGGGAAAGTTGAAAAGTCAAAAAAATATATATACAAAGAGAGGCAAGGTGGCCGGCCACTTCATAGTGGGCCAAGGCCACATGGAACATGTGCTATATTATAGAAGATGACTAAGTCATCTTCAACACTTAGCCAAAAAAATTCTAGAGAAATCAAGAAACTAAAGAGAAGAGAAAAAAAAAAAGCCTATTCGGCCAAAGGGGGAGAAAAACAAGACCAATTTCTAGCCATCAAAAAAATAAATTCTACAAGCAAACTTGCTAATTCAAGGGTGCTAAGTAACGTGGCGTTGTTATTTCGGACGATAGTTCGCTCGTTTTCTCTAACGACCAACTTGGTCAAGTTAAGAAGTTGAAGAGGAAAGGTGAGTTTAATCTTGTTTTCTTGTGTTATAGATGGTGAATATGTGTTGTTGTATGCTAAAATGGAAGAAAAACATGTTAGGAGGAAAGTGAAGTTGGCCGTGTGTGGTAGGTTTGGCCATGTGTATGTGTGTTGTAGTATAAGTCATGTATAAATGGTAGTTAGCATGTTTTAATTGTTGTAGTGTGAAGAAAAGAATGAAAATCATCCTTTGGTGTGAAAATGGGTGTTGGCCGAATGGCCTCCCTTTATGTAGTCTTGAATGAACAAATTGTCGTTAGTGTTTTCGTTGTCGTCGTTATGGATTTTATAAGGAAAAATGCAAGTTTGATGACTTAGAATGATGTTATGTTGGTTATGTCACGACTTGGGAATTTATGTGAATTTTATGTAATTTTTACATTTATGAATATTGCATTGTTAGTGTGTGGATTAATGATGTAAATCATGAGTTTGGAAGAGAAGAGTGTATTTGATGTTATTCTCGAGTTTGGGGACCATTTCGGGTACAATGGGACAATATTCGGAATGTTGGAAAAATTATATGAATTGCTTAAAGTGTTATTGCATATGGTTTGAGTGGGTTTGGATTAGTAGTTGAACGCATGAGCGTTAATGTCGATTTGGTTTCATGAAGTTAGTGATTATATTGGAATACCTCTAAGTACATAGCAATATATGTATAGTGTTGGAATATGTTGGAATTGAATATTAATGTTGGAACGTATTGTGAATCGACTATTAATGTTGCGGTTTGGTTTCTTGTTGGGTTGTTGTTGAAACTAGCCAAGTTGAAATCTCGGGGTTGGTGCATTTATAGGGGAAATGCTGCCGAAATTTCTATAGAATCTGATACTCGTTTGGAATTGAATGCCTAAATATGTATGCCTAATGTTAATGTGCTTTGCGTTATGTAGATCTTGGAATTGCCGAGGGTTGAGGCTTGGTTTGTATTGCGATTGAACGAGGTATGTAAGGCGTCGCTTTCTTTCCTTTGGCATGTCCTAGTGCTATTAGGTTATGACCCGAGCCTCGGGGTCGTTCTATTCTTAAATCCGAGCTTAGACACGTTTTGTTTGATCCTAAAGCTTGATTCATTATTATGTTCAATGTAAGGTTCTTAAGCTTTCAAATACATGACTTTTCAAAAGATTTATGAAAATTTTGACTATAAAGAAGTCCCGAACTTCAAACGTCCGTAACTTTTGCATACGACCTCGAAACGCCCCAAAACATAATATGTAAGTTCATAAGGCATCACTCTCCCCTACCCCTCGTAGTCGGGCTCGGACGGGGGTCGGCACCCGTCCGTGGGGCCCGCGGCCTTTCTATGCTACCTTTATGGATTTTCGGAAAATTTAATATTTTCTTCACTATGATTTTCTCATATGGATTTCTTGTTTACTTAATACGTACTGTTTATGATTTTGATGCATATGATTACTCACGACTCCGCTCGTGCTTACGGTTATTACTTCGTTCACCGGATCCCGGGCCGGTTATATTTCGTGCGCGTTATGACATATTCCGGTGTGATGCTGTGTTACGGTTCGCCGAGCTCCTCGCTTGAGGGCCGGGTCCCGTTTATACGTGGTGTTATGCTGTGTTTGGTGTTATGGTTGGCTATGATGTGATACGGGGATATGTCGGGTTACGGAGATATGAAACTTTCTGGTGTGATGCTGTGGTATGGCGCCATCGACAGGCGGGCGACCATCGTTCTAAGAGCCTTTGCATGATTTTAATTTTTGATAAATACTTTGATATTTCGTAAACCATATTTATTTTCTGTGATCTGTTATTATGTTTCTGTAATCCTGCTTTACATACTCAGTACCTATTTCGTACTGACCCCCTTTCTTCGGGGGCTGTGTTTCATGCCCACAGGTACTGACGTCCCGTTTGAGGATTCACCTGCCTAGGCCACCTATTCTGCTTTTCGGAGTGCTCCTTCTTCCGGGGCTTACATATTTTGGTATATATTTTCTTCTGATGCATATGTATATTATTCAGGGGTACGACGGGGCCCTGTCCCGTCATATGATTCCGTTATGTTGTTTAGAGGTCTGTGGATATGTACGTGGGTTATGGTTATGTCGGTACAGTATCTGTGTATGTGGTACAGTATATGTATATGTGATGTGTTCTGAGCGGTTCACCCGCCACGGCAGCCTTGCCGGCTCGCCTATATATGTGTATATGGATATGTTGGCCCTGTGTGGCCTTTGTTGGTATTTTCTGCGTGCAGGTTAATTTTGGTTAGTAAGAAAAACAGAGGAAACTCTGCCCAAATTTTTCTAAATATTTGAACTACTATTTTTGGACTTTTGGTACGTACGGGTGCCCAGGTCGGGCACTAGTCACGGCCTACGGGGTTGGGGCGTGACAAAAGTGGTATCAGAGCGGTTCGTCCTCGGAATGTCCACAGACCGTGTCTAGTAGAGTTTTGTTTATCGGTGTGTTGTGCACCACATCTATAAACGGGAGGCTACAGGACATTTAGGATACTGTCTTTCTTTCTGATCTTAGATCGTGCGATAGAGCGGTGTTATTAGGATGGCTTCTTTTCTAATAATCTGTTATGTTTTCAGCGATGCCTCCGAGAAAGGCGACAGTTGCCCAGAAGGGCAAGTCCGCGGCTGCAGGAGAGACCAGTCGGGCCCAGAGGGTTACTAGAGCCCATGCCCAGCCCGAGCCGGAGATCGTGCCCCGGTCGGCTAGTTCTGCCACCCCATCACCGACCGAGGGGCACAGAAGCGGCCGGCAGGCGGCACGGCACGAGAGGCGGCCCCACCGCCCGCCCCCGAGGTTTGAGTGCCGAGCCTCCGGCTCCTCGGACCGGGGCGGAGGACGGGGCCATGAGAGACGCGTTGTTCGGTGTTGACCGGACCGCGGCGCGGGGCGGTGTCCGAGACGGGGGGGGGCCGGAGATGAGTATCTTTGGTGGACGTGACAGTCAGAGGGCTCGATATTTTCTGACCTGTAATCCGCCAGAGTTTTTCGGGTCAAAGCCCGAGGAGGACCCGCAGGAGTTTATTAGAGAGATGCGGCGTACGCTGCGACTTATCAGGGCCTCCGAGACTGAGTCAGTGGAGCTGGCGTCGTATCGGCTGCATGATATAGCAGCCAATTGGTTTGAGTCGTGGGAGCTGTCAAGGGGCGAGGACGCGCCACCAGCCGTATGGGATGAGTTCACAGAGGCTTTCCTTGCACATTTTCTACCCCAGAGACCAGACGAGCCAGGGTACACAGGTTTATACATTTGAAGCAGCGTGGCCGGAGCGTCCGAGAGTACACCCTGGAGTTTGATTCCTTAGCCAGATACGCTCCTCATATTGTGGCAGATATGGATGACAGAGTACACCAGTATATTATGGGGCTGGATGATTATTTGATTGACAGCTGTATGTCGATGGCTGCTCAGCCTGGCGTGGACATCGCACGAGTACAGGCATACGCCCAGGGCATGGAGGAGCGGCACAGAGGGCGCCAGCCCGACAGGACTTCTGATAGGCGCCAGCCCAAGAGGGCTAGGTCAGCCGGGTAATACGGGGACTCGAGGCGACGGCCTCGGCGGCGGCACGAGCGGATATTCCTCCCGGCCCGACCCGGAGTACACCCCCACAGCCTACAGGCAGGAGACCCGACAGTGCCGGATATTCAGGAGCGGGTCAGAGCTCCAGGGCTTCAGGCTCACAGACAGGCAGAGGTACCGGTCAGTCCAGGCCACCCAGACCTCCATGTTCCTACTGTGGGAGACACCATCCTGGAGAGTGCTATCGGGCTACAGGTGCTTGTTTTATTTGCGGCTCCAGGGCCACCTTATGAGAGATTGCCCGCGTGGGGGTAGTGCAGGTGATATGGCGCAGCCTACAGGTTCAGGTGCTGGTTCATCTTCATCGTCCGTGGCTATGCGCCCTGCCGGGCGAGGTATGCCAGCACCGGCAGGTCGCGGCAGAGGCCGTGGTGGAGCAGCCAGTTCTAGCGGTCTTTCAAACCGCATATATGCTTTAGCCAGCCGCCAGGACCAGGAGGCGTCGCCTAACGTGGTTACAGGTACATTATTGGTCTTCTCTCGAGCTGTATATGCATTGATTGATCCTGGTTCCACTTTATCATATATCTGTCCTCTTGTTGCTGATAAAATCGGGATTAAATCTGAACCAATAGAGCCATTTGAGGTAGCCACTCCGGTAGGGGATTCTATTATAGCCAGACAAGTATATAAAGATTGTTCGATAATTATCTGTGATCGTTGTACAAAAGCAGATTTGGTAGAGCTAGACATGATTGAATTTGATGTTATTATGGGTATGGACTGGTTGGCTTCGTGTTATGCTAATGTTGACTGCCAAAAGAAAATAGTCCGCTTCCAATTCCCAGGTGAACCAGTTATAGAATGGGCAGGTAACACCGCATCGCCGAGGGGTAAGTTTATTTCATACCTCAAGGCAAGAAAAATGATCAGAAAAGGCTATATCTATCATCTGGTTCGCGTGCACGATCTAAAGGCTGAAGCGCCTACTATTCAGTCCGTTCCAGTGGTTAATGAATTCCCTGATGTATTCCCAGACGAGCTTCTGTGTCTCCCTCCTGAGCGGGAGATAGAATTTACTATAGATCTGCTGCCAGACACCCAGCCCATATCTATTCCTCCGTACAGAATGGCACCGGCAGAACTAAAAGAATTAAAGGAGCAGCTGAGAGATCTTCTGGAGAAGGGCTTTATTCGACCCAGCACGTCACCCCAGGGAGCACCGGTATTATTTGTGAGGAAGAAAGACGGTTCGCTGCGGATGTGTATTGATTATCGGCAGCTAAATAAGGTAACTGTAAAGAATAAATACCCCCTCCCCAGGATTGACGATTTGTTTGATCAGTTGCAGGGAGCTAAATGTTTCTCCAAAATAGACTTGCGGTCGGGTTACCATCAGGTGCGAGTACGGGAGGCAGATATTCCCAAGACAGCATTCCGGACCCGGTACGGGCATTATGAATTCAGAGTTATGTCATTCGGGCTGACGAATGCTCCAGCGGTATTCATGGATCTTATGAACCGGGTATTCAGGCCGTTTTTGGATATGTTCGTGATCGTATTCATTGATGATATTCTGGTTTATTCTCGGTCAGAAGACGAGCACGCGGATCATCTGAGAACAGTCCTTGGGGTACTTCGACATCAAAAACTATATGCCAAATTTTCTAAATGTGAATTCTGGCTAACATCAGTGGCATTCTTAGGACACATTATTGGGGCTGATGGCATCCGGGTGGATACCCAGAAGATCAAAGCCGTGAAGAATTGGCCCCGCCTACGACAGAACAGAGGTTCGTAGTTTCCTGGGATTGGCTGGTTATTATAGAAGATTTGTGGAGAAATTTGCTTCCATTTCAGCGCCTTTAACAAGGCTAACTCAGAAGGGAGCCAAATTCCAGTGGACGGATGCCTGTGAGCGGAGCTTCCAATTGTTGAAGGAGAAATTGACTACAGCTCCAGTCCTGACACTTCCCGAGGGACTAGACGGGTATGTCATTTATTGTGACGCTTCTGGTGTTGGCCTGGGTTGTGTATTAATGCAGCACGGCCGAGTTATAGCATATGCTTCCCGACAGCTTAGAAAACATGAAAAGAATTATCCCACTCATGACTTGGAGCTCGCAGCGGTGATTCATGCCCTGAAGATGTGGAGACATTATCTATATGGCGTCCATGTTGATATCTATACAGATCATAAGAGTCTCCAATATATCTTTAAACAGAAAGAGCTTAATTTGCGGCAGAGACGGTGGTTAGAGCTGTTGAAGGATTATGATGTTGATATTCTGTACCACCCGGGAAAAGCCAATGTTGTCGCAGATGCCCTCAGCCGTAAATCTATGGGCAGCTTAGCGGATGTTTCATCAGAAAAGAAGGAAATAATTCGTGATATTCATCAGCTGGCAAGCCTGGGAGTCCGTTTGGCCGAATCTGGAAATGCTGGGATTTCTGTTCGAGAAGTTCTTTGAATCTTCTATTGTGGAAGAAATTAAGCGTCGCCAATATGAAGATCCTATTCTCGGTGCATTATCGAGAGACGGCCCCGTGAAAAAAGAGAAGACTCCGTTCGAGGTTTCATCGGATGGGGTATTATTATACAGGGGCAGATTATGTGTACCTGGGGTTGCAGATCTACGACGACAGGTTATGGGCGAGGCACACTATGCCCGCTATTCTGTTCACCCGGGAGCCACAAAAATGTACCACGACCTCAGATGTCTGTACTGGTGGGATGGCATGAAAAAGGATATCGCAGAATTCGTCGCTCAGTGTCCAAACTGCCAGCAGGTCAAGATTGAGCACCAGAAACCCGGTGGGCTACTTCAGGAAATGGAGATACCGACATGGAAGTGGGAAATAATTAATATGGACTTCATCGCAGGTTTGCCCCGCACTCCACGGAGGTATGATTCTATCTGGGTTATCGTTGATCGGCTGACAAAATCAGCCCATTTCCTCCCAGTCAGGACCACCTATTCAGCTGAGGATTATGCCAGATTATATATTAAGGAGATAGTGAGGCTTCACGGAGTCCCTACCTCTATTATTTCTGACAGAGGCACTCAGTTTACAGCAAATTTCTGGAGGTCATTTCAAGACGGATTGGGGACTCAGGTAACTCTTAGTACTGCTTTCCATCCTCAGAGTGACGGACAGGCCGAGCGCACCATCCAGACACTCGAAGATATGTTGCGAGCCTGTGCTATTGACTTTAGTGGTAGCTGGGATGATCATTTGCCGCTGGTTGAATTTGCTTATAATAATAGCTACCACTCCAGTATGTAGATGGCCCCGTACGAGGCGTTATATGGCAGAAAATGCAGATCACCGATCGGCTGGTTTGATGTTGGCGAAACTAAATTAGTTGGTCCAGATGTGATCCAGCAGGCGGTGGACAAAGTGAAATTGATCCGTGAAAGGCTATTAGCGGCCCAGAGTCGACAAAAGTCATATGCAGATAATCGACGTCGGCCCTTGGAATTCCAGGTCGGTGATTGGGTATTCCTGAAGGTATCGCCTATGAAAGGTGTCATGAGATTTGGCAGGAAAGGGAAGCTCAGTCCAAGATATATCGGGCCTTATCAGATTATTCGGAAAATAGGCAAGGTTGCCTATGAATTGGATTTGCCAGCTGATTTGGGTCCAGTGCATCCAGTATTCCATGTATCTATGCTCCGTAAATGCATTGGTGACCCCTCCAGAGTATTTCCTGCGGAAGATGTCCGGGTCACGGAGGAGCTGTCCTACGAAGAGCAGCCTATAGCTATATTGGATCGGCAGTTAAGAAGGTTGCGGAACAAAGAAGTAGCCTCCGTTAAGGTGCTGTGGCGGAATAACAATCGAGAGGAAATGACCTGGGAAGCCGAGGAGCAGATGAAGAAGAAATATCCTCATTTATTTCCGGTACCCGCAGGTAAACTCAATTCCTTTATTTGACTACATTGATTAATGAATTGTATGCAATGACGATAAGAGAACTCCCCCGAATTGTCTATAAGCCATAAAGTTAATTTGACATTCGAGGACGAATGTCCTAAAGGGGGGGAGGATGTTATAACCCGTATTTTGAACAACGGGACAACTTGTGTAAGTTATGAGAAGTTAGGGACAAAGCTATCCCGAGAGACGTTCGTTTGTTTTAAAGGCTTAAAATTGTGTATGATTTCAATGTCTTGAAAATGTTAAAAGAACACTTGGAGGAATTTTTCCATTTTTAGTAAGTGGACTATTTTGGGAAAGTTGAAAAGTCAAAAAAATATATATACAAAGAGAGGCAAGGTGGCCGGCCACTTCATAGTGGGCCAAGGCCACATGGAACATGTGCTATATTATAGAAGATGACTAAGTCATCTTCAACACTTAGCCAAAAAAATTCTAGAGAAATCAAGAAACTAAAGAGAAGAAAAAAAAAAGCCTATTCGGCCAAAGGGGGAGAAAAACAAGACCAATTTCTAGCCATCAAAAAAATAAATTCTACAAGCAAACTTGCTAATTCAAGGGTGCTAAGTAACGTGGCGTTGTTATTTCGGACGATAGTTCGCTCGTTTTCTCTAACGACCAACTTGGTCAAGTTAAGAAGTTGAAGAGGAAAGGTGAGTTTAATCTTGTTTTCTTGTGTTATAGATGGTGAATATGTGTTGTTGTATGCTAAAATGGAAGAAAAACATGTTAGGAGGAAAGTGAAGTTGGCCGTGTGTGGTAGGTTTGGCCATGTGTATGTGTGTTGTAGTATAAGTCATGTATAAATGGTAGTTAGCATGTTTTAATTGTTGTAGTGTGAAGAAAAGAATGAAAATCATCCTTTGGTGTGAAAATGGGTGTTGGCCGAATGGCCTCCCTTTATGTAGTCTTGAATGAACAAATTGTCGTTAGTGTTTTCGTTGTCGTCGTTATGGATTTTATAAGGAAAAATGCAAGTTGATGACTTAGAATGATGTTATGTTGGTTATGTCACGACTTGGGAATTTATGTGAATTTTATGTAATTTTTACATTTATGAATATTGCATTGTTAGTGTGTGGATTAATGATGTAAATCATGAGTTTGGAAGAGAAGAGTGTATTTGATGTTATTCTCGAGTTTGGGGACCATTTCGGGTACAATGGGACAATATTCGGAATGTTGGAAAAATTATATGAATTGCTTAAAGTGTTATTGCATATGGTTTGAGTGGGTTTGGATTAGTAGTTGAACGCATGAGCGTTAATGTCGATTTGGTTTCATGAAGTTAGTGATTATATTGGAATACCTCTAAGTACATAGCAATATATGTATAGTGTTGGAATATGTTGGAATTGAATATTAATGTTGGAACGTATTGTGAATCGACTATTAATGTTGCGGTTTGGTTTCTTGTTGGGTTGTTGTTGAAACTAGCCAAGTTGAAATCTCGGGGTTGGTGCATTTATAGGCGAAATGCTGCCGAAATTTCTATAGAATTTGATACTCGTTTGGAATTGAATGCCTAAATATGTATGCCTAATGTTAATGTGCTTTGCGTTATGTAGATCTTGGAATTGCCGAGGGTTGAGGCTTGGTTTGTATTGCGATTGAACGAGGTATGTAAGGCGTCGCTTTCTTTCCTTTGGCATGTCCTAGTGCTATTAGGTTATGACCCGAGCCTCGGGGTCGTTCTATTCTTAAATCCGAGCTTAGACACGTACCTGTTTGATCCTAAAGCTTGATTCATTATTATGTTCAATGTAAGGTTCTTAAGCTTTCAAATACATGACTTTTCAAAAGATTTATGAAAATTTTGACTATAAAGAAGTCCCGAACTTCAAACGTCCGTAACTTTTGCATACGACCTCGAAACGCCCCAAAACATAATATGTAAGTTCATAAGGCATCACTCTCCCCTACCCCTCGTAGTCGGGCTCGGACGGGGGTCGGCACCCGTCCGTGGGGCCCGCGGCCTTTCTATGCTACCTTTATGGATTTTTCGGAAAATTTAATATTTTCTTCACTATGATTTTCTCATATGGATTTCTTGTTTACTTAATACGTACTGTTTATGATTTTGATGCATATGATTACTCACGACTCCGCTCGTGCTTACGGTTATTGCTTCGTTCACCGGATCCCGGGCCGGTTATATTTCGTGCGCGTTATGACATATTCCGGTGTGATGCTGTGTTACGGTTCGCCGAGCTCCTCGCTAGAGGGCCGGGTCCCGTTTATACGTGGTGTTATGCTGTGTTTGGTGTTATGGTTGGCTATGATGTGATACGGGGATATGTCGGGTTACGGAGATATGAAACTTTCTGGTGTGATGCTGTGGTATGGCGCCATCGACAGGCGGGCGACCATCGTTCTAAGAGCCTTTGCATGATTTTAATTTTTGATAAATACTTTGATATTTCGTAAACCATATTTATTTTTCGTGATCTGTTATTATGTTTCTGTAATCGCTTTACATACTCGTACCTATTTCGCATCGACCCCCTTTCTTCTGGGGTCGTGTTTCATGCCCACAGTGCGACGTCCCGTTTGAGGATTCACCTGCCTAGGCCACCTATTCTGCTTTTCGGAGTGCTCCTTCTTCCGGGGCTTACATATTTTGGTATATATTTTCTTCTGATGCATATGTATATTATTCAGGGGTACGACGGGGCCCTGTCCCGTCATATGATTCCGTTATGTTGTTTAGAGGTCTGTGGATATGTACGTGGGTTATGGTTATGTATGTACAGTATCTGTGTATGTGGTACGGTATATGTATATGTGATGTGTTCTGAGCGGTTCACCCGCCACGGCAGCCTTGCCGGCTCGCCTATATATGTGTATATGGATATGTTGGCCCCGTGTGGCCTTTGTTGGTATTTTTCGCGTGCGTGTTAATTTTGGTTAGTAAGAAAAACAGAGGAAACTCTGCCCAAATTTTTCTAAATATTTGAACTACTATTTTTGGACTTTTGGTACGTACGGGTGCCCAGGTCGGGCACTGGTCACGGCCTACGGGGTTGGGGCGTGACAATAATAAGAAATATAGAACATAACAGGGGATAAAGATGACCTGTACATTTGATCGCCTCTTAAGGCGGAAACCATACATGGAACTTTAACCTTTTTAAATCAATATGTACATAAAATCATGGAAGACACCTGAGACATTTCAATGAATGTGCAAAGATGAATAAATCATTATGGCTATATCAATAAAACACACATATCTATAGAAATGCCACAACATAGGCCACATCATCACCCCTAAAAACATCACAACATAGGCCACATCGTCACCCCTAAAAACACCACAACATAGGCCACATCGTCACCCCCTGTCAACTGTGCCTTATATATATAAACATCATATCATAGGCCACAGCGTCACCCCCTGTCAACTGTGCCTTATATATATAAACACCACATCATAGGCCACAGCGTCACCCCTATCAACTGTGCCTTATATATAAACATCACATCATAGGCCACAGCGACATCACATCATAGGCCACAGCGTCACCCCCTGTCAACTGTGCCTTATTTATATACATCACAACAAAGGCCACAGCATCATCCCCTGTCAACTGTGCCTTATATATATATATATACATCATAACAAAGGCTACGGCGTCACCCCCGTCAATCGTTCCTTATATATATACATCACAACAAAGGCCACAACGTCACCCCGTCAATCGTGCCTTATATATATACACATCACAACAAAGGCCACGGCATCACCCCCGTCAATCGTTTATATATATATATATATATATATATATATATATATATATATATATATATATATATATATATATATATACACATCACAACAAAGGCCACAGCGTCACCCCCTGTCAAATGTGCCTTATATATGTACATGAAGAATGAGAATGAGTGCAGTGCATAAGTAAAATGAAATAATAGAACTTGGTAATGTCACAAAATAGCTACATACATATATTATACTCATAGCGTGCATGGGAGCTCAAATAAAAGCTACTACTTTAGCGGAGTGACTTAAGGTCGGTAACCTCCGATTATATTATGGAATACTCATCATCGCTCTATCTCACCTTGAAGGAACAATTATTATAAGGTGAGACCAACAACAATGAATAAAATTGAGAAAATCATGAAATAAGCTCAATAATCTCATAAAAGCATTGATCTCATCACTTGAGACTTTCAACCATAAAATCATCATCATAGAAAATATTCTCATCTTTGACATCATCATTATCATCGTAAAAAACATGTTCATCGCTATTATCATAAGAGCTCATTTAATCATAAATCCCCGGTTTAGAAAATACGGGCATTTTGGAAAACATTTATGGATTATCGGGAAAGGAATCATGCCTTGGAGTCCTAAACTTCTATATTTTGAAAACAAAGAAGTTATGGAAGCATTTGCAAAATCGTACCATAGGGATCATGCCTTTGAAAGAAAGGGACGAGCCTTAACATACCTGATTGATCTCCTACGAATTAACGCTTATTCTCCCGAACTTGCAAATCTACACTCAAGAGAAATTATACTACCATTAGACTTATCGTCATATGCCTATCTCAAGTCCTTAAACCAAGCTCCTTTAGAATCTGCCAAAATTCGGGTAGCATCTCCCCTGTTTATATGCCTAGCCCGAAATCACAATCCAGAAACCAACAACAACAACAATACCAACATTAACAACAATATTTTCAATACCAATATATTCCATAAAACATCCCGCACGATGTTTTTCAACATACAACAACAATATACACTTTCTTTCTTTCCAATCAAGGAGCATAATCTCATCAACACACCAACAACATTAGATACCATCTATATACCTGTAAATTAGCCCAGCCACATGACCACAACATGCTCAAAATAGTCCATAAACACAACAACTATAACACAACACTTTATGACCTTTCCTCCATAACTATTTTCACTTTTAAGACTTGCTAGACCTTCAAATCAACTCAACATAAGAGATAGGATGAAGAACATACATTATACTTGAAGAAATTCAGCCACACCAACTTTCTTCAAGACCAAACTTACCACAACATCAAGTAGAAGCAAGAACAATCACCTTTCATGGACTAGTTTGGTGTAATCTTGTTAAATTCTTGATTTAATGGGCTATAAATGTTGGGGGTTGTGTTAAGAAGTTTCTAGGACTATTGAGAGTGTAAAGTACTGAAAAAATGGAGTTAATGGGTATTTATACCCCTCATAGGTCGGTTCCACCGACCTTCTCAAGTGGGACCTGCGGAAGCCATTTGGCAGCTTGGAGTCTTTACCATAAAATGGACGTAATTCTTGCTCTTAATATTGTATGAGGGTCCACGACCTATGGTTGGAAAGTTCTTTCAATTATCTACAACTTTCATTTTTGGTGTGTTTCCAAATTTCAAACTTATAATAGCGTTTTGGCCCCTCCAAGTCAGATCATCCGAAAATGTATCCTTAAATCATCCTTTTGGAGGGCTTATGCCCATATTTGGCTTAAGGAATCTTCTTAATATTTTCTCAACTTCCCATGTACTTCTCATATCACTTTTCATATGTCCTTTATAAAATCCCAGCATGTGAACTCCACCTTAACTTACGGTTACGAGGGCTATTCATAGTAACGTGTTATCTGATTTACTCCATACGGTCTCCAAATGTCATATGTATAAATATATTCTTATACTCAGATCATATAATCTTCATCCCTGATCCTTGTATATCTTTACTCTCTCTTGAGCTCATACTAAGCCATCTACAGTCTTGGTAACGTGAAATTTAGCGGGGTGTAACATCCTTCCCCCCTTAGAAACATTCATCCTCGAAGGTTTAAACTAGTCTTGTACTCTTGTTACACCCCGTTTCTTTGAAGAGGCACTTATCAAATTTGAAACATAAGTACGTTGAGTTAGGGTTAAGTAAAACCACTTTGGAATATAAGAAGCAAGCATTATTAAGTATATTTAATGAGTGAAGGATGTATATAAGGTATACCGGAAGATTTTATAAGGAAATGAGTGGAAGAAATGAAGTAGTACGACTTTTGGAGAAAGGATGGGTAATGTTTTGTGTGAACATTTTGGTCCAACTTGGGGGACGAATATTTCTTAGAATATGAAGTGTTTTGAAGTGAAACAATAGCCTAAAATGAAGTTCGTCGAGTCTAGTTTCCAACTCAACAAATTTCTCATCGATAGGACATCGGAGTAGAGAATTATGGACGTTACAAGTTCGGCTGACAGAACAGAAACGCGTGCTGCTACAGTACCGATATGCTACAAGATCTTGCAAAGGACCGACCCAGATTTGGCATCTTATAAGAGGGGTTTTACCCCTCATTTTTCAGCCCAACACTTCTCAAAATTTCCCAAATTCTCCATTAATAAGTGAAATCCCCGAATTTAAGTTCGGACAACTCATAGCTGCCATTATAATATCGTATTGCAGCGAAACTTGGCTTGGATTCAAGGTGATAATCTAAGATATTGCAATTCTAGCAGGTGAAAGGTATGAAGCTTTCCTTATTAATAATATTTAAGGCTTATTTACGGAGATAAAGTCGTTAAATAATTATGTTGTAAGTTGGTTAGTTATAGAAGTTGGAAAACAGCGTGCGGGCTATTTTATGGTACATATTGGAGTTGGGAATGATGTTATTGATGTTGGTATTGTTGTTGTTGTTGTTGTTGTTGTTGTTGTTGGTTGCTGAATTGAGATTTCGGGCTAGGCATATAAACCGGGGAGATGCTGCCCGATTTTCAGCAGGATATAAAATAGTTCGACTTGAGAGCTTAGTAGATTGTGTGAATCCTCTTAAATGTAGACTTGTGAGCTCGGACGAATAAGTGTAGATAATTGGAGGCTGAACAGGTATGTTAAGGCTTGTCCCTTTCTTTCAAAGGCATGATTCCTATGGTACAATTTCATAAATGTCTTCTTTGTTTCTAAAAGCTAGATGTTTATGACTCCAAAGTATGATTCCTTTCCCGATAACCCGTAAATGTCTTTGCAAAATGTTCGTATTTTCCAAACCAAAGGTTATGATTATGTGAGCTCTTGTGATAACAGCGACGAGCATGTTTTTACCATGATAATGATGACGTTAAGAGTGAGAATATTTTCTACAATGAGTATGACGATGATGTTTTTATAGATAAATGTCTCAAGTTATGAGATCGATATTTTTATGAGAATATTGAGCTATTTTCCTAACTTTCTCAATTTTATTCATTGTTGTTGGCCTCACCTTATGAATTGTTCCTTCAAGGTGAGATAGAGCGATGATTATTCCATAATATAATCGGAGGTTACCGACCTTACGTCACTCCGATAGAGTTATAGCTTTTCTTGGGCTCTCACGCATGCTGCTTATACGATATATGAATATGATATATGTATATGTATATGGGGAATATGGGAAAAAAGGCGAGGCGCTATAGATGCATGGCCACCTGATCAGTTGGTATTATATGACATGATATCGTCCCGGACGCGGGATGCCCGGACGCGGGATATAAGTGGCTAAATGGATCGGAGCCAACGTTCTTCGGCAATATGACATGTTCTATTTTATGTATACACGTATAAGAAATGTTTTTCAAAGAAATCATTATTATGTATATATGTATATATATGTATAAGTGGATCGGGCTGCATGTTCCGCAGCACTAAGCAAGCATGGTACCCGCCTAAAAGGCGCTCAGATGCACTGGTTACTCTTTTATCTCATGATATGCCCTATATTTCCATCCTGTTATTATTCATGCTTTGTATCCTTTGCTATGTTATTATTCATGCCTTACATACTCAGTACATACCTCGTACTGACGTCCCTTCTCGTGGACGCTGCGTTCATGCCCGCAGGATCAGGTAGCCAGTCGGACGATCCACCGCAGTAGGGCCTCCCCTCAGCGGCAGTCAGTACGCTCCATTGATCCGGAGCTACAACCCATTTGGTATGCTACTCTGTTATGTACATATATGGGTACAGCAGGGCCTTGTCCTGTCCTTTCAACAGTTTGTACTCCATAGAGGTCTGTAGACAGTGATATGTAGTCGTGATGTTATGTGGCCTCGTCAGCGTTTATTTTGTTGTACAGTATATACGTGGCGGCCGAATCGGCTCGCACTGTTGCTCTCAGTGCTTATGTTTATATGTATGTGTTGACCGTGAGTTCCCGGTGCAGTGTCTCATATGTTGATTGTTCGGGGAGACAATGCACGCTCGATTCTGATTGTGTATGGGCCCCAGATAGTCGGTGAGCGGCAATGCAAGCATAGGAGTGCTTGGCCAGTAGTGGTCAGGCACTTGTTACGGCCCATCAGTTTGGGTCGTGACAAAATTGGTATCAGAGCAGTTCGTCCTAGGGATTGTCTATAAAACGTGTCCGGTAGAGTCCTGTTTATGGGTGTGAAGCCGGCCACACTTATAAACAGGAAGCTGCAGGGCCTTTAGGAATCATTGACCTTCCTTCTATCTTAGATCATGCGATAGAACCAGAGTCTAGGAAAGACCCCTTCTGATCCCTTTTCCTGTAGGTAAGTGTAGACTGATGAAAGATGAAGTGATCGCCCCCGTGGGGAGTGCTAAGAAGGCCACCGTAGTTTATCCAGACCCCGGTGCTCTGGGACCGAGCAGAGGAGCCTCGGCTATTCTATTGAGACCGATCCTCGGAGGACCCAACGACGATTCCTCCGTAGTTTTTGACTTCCGGGGAAGAGGACCCGCAGGGACGTTATGACACGAGACCGTCCGAGTATTCGTCCGGGACACCGGAGGAGGAGATTCCCGAGGCCGCGCCACCGCTCCTCGGAAGAGCACTACGTCGACCAGCCCTCCCCGGTGAGTGTTACGGATTACTCTAGCCCTTTTATCCTGGCCGTCGGTAAACCAGGAGTTGTCTGGTTATTTATATCCCTCAGACTCAGATGAGAGAGATGGCGAAGGCCAGACGAGCGGATGGTGGGTAGACGATGATGAGGAGTTCACTTCACCTTATAGGCCACCAGATCAAACTAGAGACTGATCGGCTACAAGTATATGAGTCCTTATTGGAATTTTCTATGTATGTGCATTTGCTGTAGATTATTATTTAATAGTGGTGAGCGGAAACCCAAAGAGGCCGATAACCGAGTATTTATAAGTAACGGCGACCAAGGTGTGTTCGCTACCATTGGGAATCTGGAAATCTAGGACGGAAAGTAGTCATACATACAGATGAAAGGTGAATATTGAGAATTAAAAAGGCCAAAATAGTAATTGTATAGTCAGAAGAATACGAGATCTTTTCTAATCCGGAGGGAGATACATTATGAGAATGTTTTGAAATCTGTTAAGACTTCAACTTGCTTTAGATTATGTGGTGAAGGTCATGCGGTGAGGTAGATACGATTATACCAGCATTAATGTACCGGATTTCATCAGAGTTTCGAGGTTAAGCGTGCAGGGGTGAGAGAAATACTAGGATGGGTGACTCCCTGGGAAGTGTACAAAAAGTCCTATAAATTTAGATATAAGAGGCAAATGAGGAGCTAGAGAAACCTAAGGGGAATTGGAGTATGAGGAGTGGTTGGAAACTCTAAAGGATCGTGAAAAAGGAGCTGGGCTAGATTGGCAAAGAGAAAGTAGGTGCATAACAGCTCCAGAATTAGGGTGAGTTTGAATAGCGTTTGGAAATATTTTGTAAGCGAGATGGTAGTAATTATATATATACGTATGCATATGATATCCCATACGTGGCTATATCAGCGGGTATGTGTATCCCGGCAACCAACGTTGCGGTATATTGAAGGCATTAATCGAGTAGGGTAGTGAAGTTCAAGTGACAAAAGAACGTTACTAGATAAACCGATGTTATTTTCACTACAGGTTAGATTTGGAGAGTTTTAATGCAATGACGTCTGGAAAAGAAAGAAAGTAAGTATATGGACGGTAAAGAGACCAAAAATGTCAGAAAAAAAAAGATGTAAGAAATATGAGGGAGTGAAGCCTCCAAGAGAGACGACGACAACAAGGCAAGGGACTATTTGGATAAAAATTTGAAGGTAGGCATGCGAATTGGATAAAGTGTGGCAGTATGGAACAAAAGAGGAATGTGTGGGGTTAGAGAATAGGCTTCGATAAGTGGGCCTAAAAGGATAGTGACCACGACGAGGAATGAGAAGTAAGAGAAAGAATAGTTAGGCCTTGCGACGATGTTAAGAGATTTCCAGCCCTTGAAAGGTATATATAGGGATAAGTGTGTGGTCAAATTAACACGGTTGCCTCGGACATGGAGAAGCTTTCCAAAAATATGACTTAAGAATAGAACGGATTTGCACGTTTAAAGGAATATTTTCACGAACTTCAGAGCCGATACTACAAATAACAGGAGAAGAAAGGTGCTCGAGGAGGAAGAAACCCAAGGAAGGTTAAGGATGAAAGTAGGAAAGGTATACTAACGGGTTGGTCGAAGGAAGAGGAGAGCATTTAGGAGTAAAGTAACTGGAAATCTTTAACCATTGGAGTAAGAAGGATACTTTAACTAGTTGGCAGTAGGAAACCGATTACTTATCAAGGAAAGAACGAGGATGATGAGTCGACACAATTGATTAGAAAATTAATGACATGGAATAAGAATTCATTTGAAGACCGAGAGATTCGATCATAGAGGAAATGAATGAAATGTAAGGAACGTGCATGGAAGACCACCCGACCGTAGCATCAGAAAGATAGATAAAGGTTCGATGAACGAGGATAGAGAGAGTGTAAGCTCGTAAGAATTACATGCAAGAGCAAAAGTAGCAGACACTCGAAAAACTTGGATGCACAGCTGCAACACAAACGCGTAGAGTTAAGAAGGATTATGAGTAAGTGAGCTAAGCGGGCGAAAGGACTAGTAGTGGATGGAAGGGGTATGGAAAACAAAAAAAAATGATGATATAGAAATAAATGGAAGAAGAACTCAGGGAAAGAAGTTTTAGATATGTTATAAGCAAAGTCGGGAAGAAAAACGAGGAGTAAGGTATAATCGAAGACTTCATAAAGGACGTGGTGAATCTCGATGTCCCTATTAACTTGCGGGTCCAGAAAACAGTTAGTCATAAAAGACAGAGGTGTGAAAAGACAGAAAAGAAGGCATCGGAATTGAATCTAACCCTTATAAGTATTCCGATTGGATACAAGACTGTAACTAGCGAGAAGATAGACAAGTCAGACCATACGATGACGAAACCCCGGCCCTAAAAAGATCGTGAAGGGCGGTAGATAATTATCGAAGACGACGGTTACTCTAAGGCTATGGGCGTATAAGGACCTCCTTAATAAGGGGGGAAGAACATACTAGGCTTGAAAGCAACTATGACATTTCAAGCTCCAGAAAAGGAGATTTATTAGCTCGGGGCCAAAGTTCGAGGCGTATTAGCATATCGGGAAGGTAACGGAAAGAAGTAGAAACGAATTGACAATAAGTGTACCATGAGGCAGACATAGGGAGAAAGTACGGAAGATAACTCAAGAGCGCATTTTACGCTAAGATGAACTACGATATTTTTAGACCATAATTTGAATTCCTCGTATCGGGCGAAAATTGCGCCGTACCTAAGTATGCAGTGACATGCCCTAAAGGGTAATGAAAAGAGCAAGAAAGGTCTCCAAGCTAAGTTTACAAAGGGTGTTAGAGAGGATGCCGAACCCAAAGGACACCTGGGATGACAATGACAATTGTAATAAAAGGAACAACGATTGGTAGTTTGGAAATTTTTTGAAGGAAAAAAGAACGCCGCTCCTATGAATGGAAATAAAAGAGTTCACCGGATATTAGAAAATAGTTCATGGACCACTAAATATACGAACATGAGAGCATATGATATGGAATTATATGGACCGTCAACGTGAAGCTATATGCCACAATTGTAAGAAGGCCACAGGAAAGCCATCAAGGAATAACGACTGACGAAACGATCGACGATACAAGAAAATCGAAGATAAGTATACTTGCGTTGCAAGAGAGTCATAATAGAATAATTGCCGTAGTCCTATGCTTCTGGGATTGTATTGCTAAATGTGAGGGAAGGAAGTAAAGAAAAAGTCATAGCAGGAGCTCAAAGATGTTACGAGCTATGAAATTAGTTGAACTCGGATTATAAGTCTGCCATAAGTGTAACTGGACTGTGAAGGATAATAAATGGCGAAGAAGCATTACGTATATACGTATTTCGGATAATGATATAATCGGCCTTAGAAAGGAACATAACCATTAGGTTCACGAGCGACACAGTTATGCTGGGTAAACACTTGGAATGTAAGGGTAAAAGAGATGGCGACAAGGATGTAAGTATTAGAGAGCCTGACTAATGGACAGTGTATATCTAAGATCAACAGGCACAAAAAGGATAGCCCGAGATGGCACCGTAGAAGTAAACGCAAAGAGGGCGCCGTAGAGAGAGAAAGGTAGTTGCCTACTAACAAGGAAACAAGGAGCGAGAAAAAAAGAAAAAAAAAGAGAGAGTACTTGCAAGACGACGAGCGATTATGGCATGATAAATCAAGACGACGATAAAGGAAACAGAACAAGATCGAGATGCTAGTTAATTTCCAATCATGTACATGAGGACAAAGAAGTGAAAGGAGATGACTGAAGGCAATAAAGAGTTAAGAAAGACTGAGAAGAGACTGATCCAAGTTATAGTTTAAGCAAATAGTAATCGGACCCTATAGGAAAAATAATTGTTCTAACGAATCAAAGATGGTGTCATGGGTTGGCAGTGCTCCAACATTAGAGGATGAATGTTTTTAAGGGGGGAAGGATGTTTGTTACATCCGGCATTTTTGCGTATTCGGAAAACGTGGAATTAACCTTGACTTGTAAAGAATAAGGCCAAGTTTGGATTTTCTTAGTATGAGCATGCCGGTTATGGAAGTTTGAATGTGGAAACAATGGAGAAGGCTAAGGGCAAAATGGGAATTTTGGAAATTAGTTTCGGGGATTACAATGATTAGTCATAAATAATTGGGCCAAAAAAAAAGAGGAGAAAGGAGGCCCAAGTGGAGGAGGTGGCCGGCCATAGTGGCCATGGCCCAACTCCATGGAGATTTAATTCTCCATGTGCTAATTAATAAAAGGGGCACTAAGTCATCATTTTCATGAAGTTTCAAGAACAACCAAGAACACAAAACAATTGAAAAAAAAGAAGAAGGAGAAATTCGGCCAAGCTAGGAGAAGAGAAAAAATTCCCAAGCCTTCCAACTTTGATCCAAAATCATAATTTTCTAGTATTCCTACTAAGCTCAAAGCCCTCTTCAAGGTGGTGTAATTAGTTTAGCAAGAAAGTCACTTGGTGGCAAGTGAAGAATTTGAGGAAAAGGTAAGAATTCTATCCTTTTATGTTATGGAAGACTCGTATGTATGTTGTAGTATGTGGAAATGAAAGAAAAGCATGAAATTTCTGTGTTGTGTGTGCATGGAAGTGTGGCCGTGTGGTTCTAAGTGAGGGAGGAACAAAAATTTGATTTACTTATTATGT